>NW_027070109.1:0-75142 GCF_002906115.3 Quercus suber
GTTTGGCAACTATGTGAGTTGGGTTTCTTAAGAAATCATTTGGGTTTTGACTTATATGGAAGATTGGGTTAATTTTAGAAAAAGGGTTTCCTTACATTTTGAAATGTCTTTAGCATATGTGGTTGTGATTGTGGTGTTAAATATAAATTTGTGCAAGTAATATGAGCATGTGTCTTTTGCTTACCAAGTGTTTGACAAATTGCCTATATGAGTTATGAAATGGATTTTGTTGTTTGGCAACCATGTGAATTGGGTTTCTTGAGAAATCATTTGGGATTTTGATTTATATGGGAGAGTGGATTAATTTTAGAAAAAAAGGTTTCCTTGCATTTTGAAATGTCTTTGGCATATGTTGTTGTGATTGTGGTGTTAACTAGAAATTTGTGCAAGTAATATGAGCATGTAACTTTTGCTTACCAAGTGTTTGACAAATTGCCTATATAAGTTATGAAATGGATTTTGTTGCTTGACAACCATGTGAGTTGGGTTTCTTGAGAAATCATTTGAGTTTTTGATTTATATGGGAGATTGGGTTAATTTTAGAAAAAGGGTTTCCTTTCATTTTGAAATGCCTTTGACATATGTGGTTGTGGTTGTGATTGTGGTGTTAACTATAAATTTGTGCAAGTAATATGAGCACGTGTCTTTTGCTTACCAAGTGTTTGATAAATTGTCTATATGAGTTATGAGATTGAATATCTTGACTTGTGTTGTGATGATTGTTATATGAGGTTATGGGTTGTAATCCTAGTTGTTTATATGTACTAACACATGTAGCTTTAAGGTTTAATTAAGTCTCAAAGCTTTTGGCATAGGGTTAAAATTATAGTATTTTTTCTTTTGCGACTTTATACAGATTTGAGTCAGATGCACTATATGATTTTTAATAAATTATAGAAAAATTATTTTGAACTGAATATTTTATGGTACATACTAGACATATAAGGGCTTATCCCTATTTAATTTCAAGCTTTTTTGGATAAAACTAGGTGGACCAAAAATATTTTCAAAATGAGCTAACCTGTTGCAAATTTAATTAGAAAGTATGATTAGAATGTTGAGACTATAAGGAATTTACTACAAGCTTTTGTTGCGTGGTCTATCTTGTAAGTTCATATGTACTTTCTTTGACAAGTGTTTTACTTTGGCTAATTTTATCATGGTTTGATAATGACATGCTTTGTATTAAGTTGGTAAATGCACATTGTTTGTGGTAGGGAAATAAAAGGTTTTGGTTGTGTTAAACCCTATAAGTTTCTTGTATGCTTGCTTGGTTCCCATTTGGGTAGGGGTATTCATCTTAGGATTGTAAAGTTAGGCTTTAGGGCCTTAGTTTTTGATTGAGTTATATTTGTTAATTACTTTTTTTTTTCAATACTTGAAGCATTTGGAGGTCTTGGTGGTGTGGAGAGGTGAGTATATCATAATTTGATGGTTTGGGTGCTATGAATCTATTTTAAAACAAATGGGTAATGAAGTGTTAACCATGAAAGTTTAAGTGCTTTGAGGTTTTGCTTTTTGCACATAAAGTTTTTGATATATTACCTCAATGAGGTTGAGTTTAATTGTTTGTTGTTGATTATTTAATTTGAAGTTGGACTATGTGATATATATATATATATATGTATGTATGTATGTATGTGTGTGTGTGTGTGTGTATATAAAGTTTGTGAAATATGAAATTTTGTTTAAATTATTTTGCTCTAGAGGTGAGTATGTGATACTTTGATGGTTTGGGTGCTATAATCTTGTTTTAAAACAAATGGGTAATGAAATGTTAACCATGAAAGTTTAAGTGCCTTGTAGTGTCTCTTCTTTCTCTTGGCCTTTTGGTTTCTTGCAATGGGAAGTTCGGCTATCAACCTGCCCTACAAAACTTTTGCCTTCTCCCAACATGATTCCAAGGTAATTTTTCTTGATTATTTGTCTCTAAGATTTATGAGTTTTGGTTTCTTGATTTGTTGTTGTGGTATTTGTTTATATGAGATAAAGGGTTTCATTCCAATTTTTTTTATTCTTTAACATTTAGTTTTAATGTGAATAAAGTCTCAAAGCATTTGGGCTAGTTTTAAAACTATAGCAATTTTCTTTTGAGAACCTAAATTTGTCAAGGGGAAATTTGAGTCAGCTCAATACATGATTTTTAATAAATTATAGAAAAATTATTTTTTTGCTGAATTTTTTATGGCGCATACTAAACATATAAGAGCTTATCCATATTTAATTTCAAGTTAATTAGATAACTTTTCATGGACCAAACGATTTTTACAAAAGGGCTGACTTTTTATGTAGTGAATCTGAAAGTATGACGAGTATGTTGGGATTTTATGGAATTTACTTGAAACCTTTGTTGAGTGGGTTGGCTTGTAAATTCTTGCATTTTCCACAACATGTGTTTTACTTAGCTAATTTTAATAATGGTTTGATTTAATCATTTGCAGTAGCATATTAAAATGCTTTGGTTGTGTTATGGTCCTTTGGATCACTTTTTGTTTGTTTGTTTGTGGCAATTCTATTTTAAATTTGAAATTTGTTGCTTTTGTGTCATTTTGATTGACTTAGATTTGATGCGCCATTGTGATAAAGCTTGAGTTTTGCTTTGTATTGATGTTTATGTGGGAATTTAGTTTAAATTCTTGAATTGTGTTAGATCTGATAATTGAGACTATATTTGATTTGTCTTTGTAGTCTATGGTTCTATGCATTAATGCACAAATTGGGTTTTTGTTGTTTACTATGATTGAATTATAGGGTAAATGATTTAGTTCTAGCAAATATGTGGTAATTGAATTATGCAATGTGAGGTTGACAGCCAAATTGGGTTTGAAGTTTGTGTCTTGGATGAACACACACACACACACAAATAATAGAGATGTTTCTTATAACATAGTTTATAGTTTTACTTTACGATTTTAATGTAGTTTGTTTTTACATTTGTGTAGATTTCTTATTGGTGGCTTTTAGGGCATTTTCTTTTGGTACTACTCGAAGACATTTGAGGACTTCTTCTTTTACCCCTTAGTATTTTATGTTATTTTATGCTATAAAACATCTTGTATTATTGTATGTGTTGGAAACAATTTGTATGGATGGGTTGAATAGAATACTTGTTTTATTTTTATATTTGGAATGTATGGATCATTTTCTTATAAATGTGTAGTTGACATAAGTGTGTTATTCAAGTGTAAGGAGTTAATAATGTAATGACAAGTTACATACAAGAAAAAAATGAAAATAGATAAGTAGCTTTCGTGACAAATTTGTCCATCACATTTAGCTACATTTAGTGACAAAATTTTTCATCGCTAAATGTAACTGAATTTATAAAAAACACTTTAGCATCGAAAATTTTTGTCGCTAAATATAGTTGAATTTTTCAAACAATAGTTTTAGCGACGAAAATATTCGTCACTATAAGTACCTAAATATTCGTAAAAATAGTTTTAGCGACGTAAATATTTCGTTGCTAAAAATTATCTAATAAATTAAGGTACATGTAGTGACGAAATAGTTTCATTGCTGAATAGTATTTTTAACGAGGAAAACATTTAGTGATGAAATAATTTCGTTGCTAAAAGTGTTTTTATTTTAAAACAACTTGCATCTTTAGCAATGAAATTTGTTGAAAGTTTTCTTCGCTAATACTTTAGTGACAGGGCTATAGCGACAAAATGAATTTTGTCACTAAAGGTACTAGGCGACGAAATAATAGACTTTTAGTGACGAAAATTTTCGTCGCTAAAAATACATTTTGTTGTAGCCAACAATAGAAAGATAATGCACCCCTATTGTTGGTTTAGACTACAACTAACTAAGTTTGTAACTAAACTTTGTCTATCAATATATATATATGAAAATGTTATTTCATCACAAATTGTAATAAATTTTATAACATTAACATTACTCATATATATTTGAAAAACAATTTTTACCTTTAGAATCTGCATTATTGAGGGATAAATCATAGATAATTTTGCGTCTGTGAAAACAACCAATTCTTGTGTAGCAAGGTCCTTGGATCCCACCCATTCCATGCCCGATTGTCGGCATCTATTAATGCAAACCACGAGGTTGATACTTGATAGCAAAACATAAACTAAGTTATTTCATTTGCAATTTTTCTATAATTAAATTTGCAATTTATTTATTTGTTTCTTCATGCACTTCTAATGAAGCAAGCATTTGGCTCCCAAATGGGTCATCTTTTGGAACATCATAGAAGATTTGGGGGCACTAAACAAACGCAGTCACTTTCATGTTCAAAACCAAGCATTATACACATTGCATGGAGAACAATTTGTGGATTATTGGCAAACTTGTCGCAGTCCATGTTTAACATATAAGGTGCATTTTTCATTAGCCCAAATACTCTTGTCTACGTTCATATAAAAATAGGTTGTCAATGATTTTCACAATAGGGAGTACCAATACAAATTGATATACCATCATTTACAAAAGAATATAATAAAATTTTTGAAGGGGAAATTTTTATGGTACCTATATTAGGTTATATTTTATTAACTTTTTTTTTATAAGATATTTTATTAACTAAATGAATAGCTATGTTTATTTTATTTTATTTTATTATTATAAGAAAATGACTAGCTATGTTGATCTCGTTTGTAGTGTACTGAATTGGATTGATTCCCATTATAGCAAGTTAAATGCTCATTTGGCAAGGAATTTCTTACCAAGACATTCATGGCACCAGCTTTGTAATGATTTGGAAAATTTGATCGCTTCTCTCTAGATATTTGAATGACCACCCTTATTCTCCAATATAACTTGCAAAAGGTAAAAGCCTAAATTAGGGGTGTGCAAAAAACCGAGAAACCGAAAAAACTAGCCAAAACCAACCGAACTATGTCCAAAATTTCGATTCGGTTTTGGTGTGGTTTGGTTTCAGGTTCAGAAAATAAAAGTCTGAACCGAGCCAAAACCGACCAATATGTATTAAATATAACTATGTACAAAATATTTCAAGGTGAGTACCACTAGTTTAGTGGTAAGACACGCGTGTGACTATACTTGACCCAGGTTTAAACCTTGCTAAAAAAAATTAATTTTTTCTCCCCTTATAACACAAAATTATGTCGTTTTATACATCAACTTAAAACATTTAAAAAAAAAAAAAAAAAAAAAAACCTACTCTCTACATTTCACTTCAATCACCTCAGTGCCTCACGCCCTTACCCTTACCCTCATTTTTTTCTTTTCTTTTCTTCTCTCTGAAGTCCAAATCCTAAGTTTCAAAAAAAGCTAATCCAACCCAACACATGGGTTTGTCGGAAGTCGAATTCGCTCACAATTTTGCTGTCATGGTTAGAGTCCAAGGCCCTATAAGTCTTAATATCCCAAAAACATTAAGAAGAATTGCTTTGTTCTTATAGCTGGTAACTGATAATGATTTTTTTTTGTTTTTGTTTTTGTTTTTAATTTTTAGGACCCAAAGGGCATGAAGATGAGAAAACACGCTTTTCACCAATACTAGTAAGTCAAAAAATTTCCATCACAACCCCACAACTATTTCCCAAGTTTTAGTTTTTAATCATTTATTGATTTTTTTTTTCTTTTTCTTTTGTATATTTGGGTCTTTGTAGTTCTGGCAAAACGACCCTATCAGCTTATGGAATTTTTGCTATGAGTTTGTCTTCTATTTTTATCCCAAACCACCCATCTTCTTCTTCTTCTTTTCTTGCTTTTTTTTTTTTCTCACATCCTAAACACTAAAACCCGACCGAGCTAAACCGAAACTGATTGCAATCAGTTGGTCCAGTGTTCATCCCTTACAAATTAGTCTCGGTGTTGAATATGTTAAAACTGAAATTCTCGATTCGGTGCAAAAATTGCCTCCACCACTGCTCGAACCGAACCGATTACACCCCTAGCCTAAGTGACTCTTGGAAGAATTTCTATATATACAAACTTCTCTGTTTACATATAGTAGCTTATATCTTGCATATCTCTCTCTCAAAAGGAGAACAAAAAAACAAAAAAAAACAAAAAGCTTATATCTTGCATATGCAGCACACACCACACATATGTAACATTTTTACTTCTCTTATTTTTTTATTTTTATTTTAAGAAACAACCACACACACAAGGGAGAGGGAAATGAGTTTTAACACAAACACAAAGGCACACCACAACTTCACTTAAAAGCTATGATAACTTTTAAGAGAGGATGTGTCAAGTTATACAACACACAACACACAACACACTCTCTTAAGCAATGTGGGATAATTACCCATTCTTTTTTTTTTTTTTTTAGAGACAAACACACACACACACACATACACACAAGGGAGAGAGAAAGTGGTTCTAACACAAAGGCGTAACATTTTTACGTAATACGTAATAAAATGTATACATTTATAGAATTACATATATAGGAAGCATACCACCCACATAACATTTTTACCTAATAAGTAATAAACTGTATACACTTATAGTATTTTACAGAAGGGCATCCACATGCACGCAAACATTTTTACTTACACTTTGTTTGTTTAGGCAAAAATGTTTTCTATAAAATAAGTCCATTTTCAAAAAGTATTTTCCATAAAACTATCTCATTTTCCTATGATTGGTAATAATCTTAAGGGAGTTGAAAAATAATCTTCTAACTTCCCTTATTTAGCATGCTTTGAGATAAAGTTGTTTTCCAAAAACATTTAATGGAAAACAATTTCTAAAAATAAGCCATACATTTTTCGTTAACTAATGATAGTTTTCTTTTGACTCATTTTTTCTGATATTACTAAACATTGGAAAACATAAAAAACTATCTTTAGACAAGGTTTTCTATCGAAATAAATGGAGCGCTATAGTAATAAGTAATAGACGGTGCGCATTTATTTATATTACTTTTTTTGTACTGTGTCTTTTTGCTCGATTCTTTCACATAAAGGAGGAGAGGATGAATTGGTCATTGGAAAGGAAATGGGAACAGAGGAGTGGTTTTTGACTTTTGTTGGTCGGTTTGGGTCATTGATGAGTGGATTGGTCGTATATATTAGCCTAGATGTGGCACGCGATTTAACATGAAAGTACGAAATATTAAATGGAGACAGCAAATGACATTAATGTAGTCACAACCTATCACATTAATAACTTATTATGATTAATGTATAATAAAAATAGTGTTAATGATGAATTTAGATAAAAAGTGATATAAACGTAATCACAACTGATCATATTAATAACAACAACAACAATAATAATAAGTTTGAAAAAAAAATATTGCTCTGTATCCCTAACATTACTGTTAAATTTGAATTTGTAATTTTATTGTTCTTTTAACTTTTAAGTAATTGGGAGATTATTAAGCAAACTAAGAGGGTTGAAAAAAATTGGGAGTATTGGTTTGTGGAAGAGAGATAGAGATAGGACAAACCACTAAACTCAGAGTAAAAAATTTTGTGTGCACATTCTATGGAGCAGGCCTCTCAAAAACTTGTGGCCCCATATTTTTGAAGTGATAAGGTTGAATTGAGGAAAAAAGAGTGAATTGTGCAATAAGTGACCCTTGCAAATGTGAAAAGTGAGTATTAAGGGGTTGTTTGGTAGGGTATTTTGAGCAACAGTTTTCAGTGTTTAAACAATATTACACGTATTTTTACATTTTTTCACTCACACGTATTTCCAAAAAATACAAACAACGTTACTAGAATAACATTACTAGAATAACATTACCAAACGACCTCTAAAAATTAAGAAGATGTTGACAACCTAGGTTTATTTCCTCTTCTTCTTCCTTTTAATATAATTTCTTATTCATAAAAAAAGGTTTATTAGTGTTACATCATATATTTCTTTTTAAATAAAGAAATCAAATTCTACACAATGTCAAATATTAGCTCTTTGGGGTGGTGGGGGTGATTTTTTTTTTTTTTTTTTTTTAAGCTGTAGCATTTTTTGACCTCTTCCACAATCTCAAACCTCCTATCCAATATTAAAAATAAAAAGAAAGAGTTAAAAGTGAATGTCATTTTCTTTATTTAAAAATAATGTCCTAACATTTTGAATAACTTTTGAATACTCTCTTAAAACTCTATGGGGGTGTATTCTGAACCAAGAAAAAAACTTTATGGGGGTGAGTATCAAATGCATGCTTCCAAATCAACATTTGTAAATGAAATAGAACTTTGGCCTTAAATCAATAAGTGAATGATAGAGCTTGCTAGCAAAAAAGAAAAAAGAAAAAAGAGAGTCATTGATAGGGCAGAATAGATAGTTATTGACTTAATGCAAGGCCACGATTTTTTTTAGAAGAATTGCAAGGCCAAGCTTTTTTTAGAAGAATTGCAAGGCCAGGCTTTTTATTTTATTTTTATTTTTATAGAAGAATTGCAAGGCAACGCTTTAAAACATAATAATAGAACTTTTATAATGATTCTTCTTATGAAATGGAATTATCCATTCATTTAAAACTGATAGAGCTTCATAGTTTTTGATATTTCACTCCACCCAAAGGACAATTAAATGGTCCTTGTTCTGCAATTCAGATGAGTATAAGCATTAAGTTTTCATTGAAAAAAACTAAGCATTAATTTAATTGAAACTAAATAAAATGGTTTACCTTGATTATAGTTGGATGGTTCCTACTCTCGATGTTCTTGAATAGCACATACTCCGAAGAATTATCATATATGGTACGGAGTTTTGAGCAACATATTCAAATTTTCCTTCTAGCTTGTGATACTTATCCTAACAAGAGAATAGAGGCAAACTTTTAGTATGTTCAGGCATATAACATTTCATTCGGTGGTTCAGGTTTTATATTTTAATTTAATTTTTAATTTTTAATTTTAATTTAATTTTAAATTTGAAATTAAGTGAAATCTCTACATCTAATTTAGACCACATAATTCTCAAAATAAAAAAAAATAAAAAAAATTAGACCACATAATAAATGAATTATTGTTTAACATTTGAAATAGAGGGATTCTTTTTCAACAATAATTTTTTGGACTTAGTTAGTGAGCTGGACTTGCTGCAATAATGACATGACCAAAACTAAATATGTGTTATAATCTTAATAGTTCTACAGTAATATTCAAGTTCTGGGCCAATTTCTTCCCTACGTACCCTTCTCTTATCTCTACATTCAAAATTTAAGTTTCAGTCAAATTTTTTTTTGTTTTTTTAAAGTGGTACTATTTCGAAGCATAATCTGGCTCAATTACCTTCATCTTTTTCCATTCCATTTGGAATCCTGGAGAATGGTCACCGGGCAATATGGACTCACGGGAACAGAAGTATCTGAAGGGAGCTCTAACTTGAATATTGTATTTTTTACAAAATAGTACCCAAAGATTAGCAAATTTAGAGGCTTCAATGAGAGAGTAGAGTGTGAGAGGGGAACACCCATCATCAGATACATAGCAAGCAAGCTTGTTAGCTGGATAATCAACTGCCAACAAAGAGAGCACGGTGTTCACTGTGATGATAGTTGGTTCTAGCACCGGGTCTGCTGTTGTCACAAACATGTCCACCGGAGGAAGAAGCTCTGGTATCCTATTCATAAAATTCTCTACTCGATGTTATGAACATTAAACATGTTGCATACATTATTTATTTTGTTTTCATTTTGGTATATAAAAGCTACGTAAAATTGAAAATTATTGGGGAGTCATAAAAAAGGATAGGTAATGTGGTGAATCACACAAAAAGAAAAAGAAGAAGAAGAAAAAAAAAAAGATGTGAAATTAGACATACCATTGCAAGAGGCGATCGGGGTATGTTTTATAGTCCACAGGAGTCCATTTGGTGATGACATTAAGAACCCAATGGAGAGTGAAATACAACTCGCATAAGAAGGCGAGGAGCCAAGTGAAACCATGGTCTTTGAAAGAGAGGAGACGATAAACAAGGAGTGCTTGATTCTTTCACATAAAGGAGGAGAGGATGAATTGGCCATTGGAAAGGAAATGGGCAGAGAGGAGTGGTTTTTGACTTTTGTTAGTCGGTTTGGGTCATTGATGAGTGGATTGGTCGTATATATTAGCCTAGATGTGGCACGCGACTTAACATGAAAGTAAGAAATATTAAATGGAGACAACAAATGACATTAATGTAGGACAAACCACTAAGAGATAGGACAAACCACTAAACTCATAGGAGAGAATTTTGTGTGCACATTCTATGGAGCAGGCCTCTCAAAAACTTATGGCCCCATATTTTTGAGGTGATAAGGTTGAAATGAGGAAAAAAGAGTGAATTGTGCAATAAGTGGCCCTTGCAAATGTGAAAAGCGAGTATTAAGGGGTTGCTTGGTAGGGTATTTTGAACAACAGTTTTTAATGTTTAAACAATAATGTTGCACTAATTAATTATAATCTATCACATTAATAATCTACAAAATAGTTATGAAGGTGACCTAAACAGATTTGGTGAAATCATTAATATGAAGAAAAGAGGCCAGCAGCCACTCTGTAATCAGATTAATACAATTATTTAATATTTAATATAAAAAATCAACATTATGCGCATGGAATATGATTGTCGCATATTGTTAGTTAGTATATATGATAGTTAGTATATTCCAATATCTGTTATGACTTATGAGGTGTGGTGTGGGGTTCTCTTGATGTTGCTGTCAATCTCTCTCCGCTTGTTGTCTTCTTTCCTTCATCAATCTCTTTCCTAGTTCCAAATCCCATTTGGTTACTCAAATTTTTTGTGCCTAAATTTTTCTTGGTTTTGTCTGATTGCTATCATTTTCTTAAACTTGCTGCATTTTTTGTTTTTATTTTCTAAATAAATAAATGTGATTTGTCCATTTCATGCCACGCTAACGTGTCTGTTATAAGCAGGTTAGAAATTTTTTGTTTTATTTTATTACGATGGAGCAGCATGTCAACAATCTATTAAAAAAACTCAGCATTTTTTGGTGTGCGTATGATAAAGTTACACTGCAACGTTGAACAAAAAATGACAAAATTTAGTTTTAATAAGAACTAAAAAGAAATGAGGGTCGGCAACATGTCTTCAATTCCTTAAACTTGTGAACATTTTTTGAGAGTAAAATGAGTAGTGAGCATGGTAATATGGACACATTTCTAAACAACCAATACTAGATACATATAGTCTTGGGAGAAATAAAATGAAACTGGTCCTAAAAATTAGCACCAAAAAGTACTTTTTGAACAACAATTAACTACATAAACTAGTTGGCTAAGTTAACTGATGAAAGATAGCATATTTGTTGTTCATGATAACACAGAAAACAGATGTGGTACAGATCAAGCAAAACGGCAAACTAACGCACATAGGGTACTTTTTCTTTTTTTGTTTGGGGGGGTTTAAGGGGGTCTCGGGCTCTATCTCCCGGGGAGAACTTTAGGATAGATTTCTAACCAGTTAAAAAAAGAAATTACTAGTTAGATTACGGTATATATGATTAAAACACTAAAATCCTTTATTTTGCTATGCATAAAGAACAAAGTTTCACTGTAATCCTTCCACGGGTTGTTTAGAAACCACTTTGTTTGTGAAGATGGGAAATAAAATTAATCCAATTCAGAGGAATGGATTGAAACTTTGAGGGGAAACAACCTAAGATCACATATTTTTAATGATATCAACTTCGTACAGTTTTTGATTTTCTAAATTTCAGTTTGAAATTACTGTAGTAACATCATACTTTCATGACCAAACCCTAAACTCATATGAGAAAATAAAATAATTTCATGATCAAAGTCTCAATCCATTGTAGTCCTTCTGCACAAGTGCACAAAAAATAATGCCAAAGCAGCTGACTTCCATATGGTGGATAAGGGAATTCCATGTCTTCCTTTCCCAACTAAACCCTTCAAAAATGGCCAGAAGCATATCACCAAATACACACTGCAGAAGACCTCCCCTAGCCCTGACCCATGCCCATCACGAGGTGGTGGTTGCCACTTTAATAAAGTCACAACCAACGCAGTTAGGTGCACCAGCAAAATGGTTGTACCTGGGAGGAAAATTGGGGACCCATCGAAGGTGAACCTTCCAGCTTCAACATCATTGGCATCATCATTAGATTGGTCTTTTTGTGTTACTTCAAAGACTGTTTCGGATATTCCTAAGAGCTTGAGTATGATATTTAGAAATCCGAATAACCATGCATTCACTGTGTTTATTCTTGACATTCTTTGGTTATTCCACCAAGCTTGAATTGACTCGCCGGCTCTTAGATACTCGGATAAAGTAGATATGTTGTAAATGACGAAGATTGCAACTAGTATATATAATGTTGGTTCTTGAACCTGAATAATTTTAAGATTGGAAAAAACAGTTAAAAAAAAAATCTATAATGTAGATTTTGAATATATTATAGTTTCATGAGCTTCATCATGCAAATTTTGCTAATCTCATTTAGGGATAAATATAGAAGAAATATTGATGACGTGCTCAAGAATGAAACAACGCAAGCTATCACCTGACATGGAGGTAAGTATTAGGGTTGCATATATGATGACTTATTAGTTCATTTGTTAAGCTTAAATGATTTGCATTCCTTCATATATAAAAACGCTAGAAAATCAAGATTTTATATTGCTTTGTATAAGCTAGTTATCTTTTGTTACACATTAACACCACATATTATTTTCATCGGAAAAAAAAAGATCATGCAAGAAATATCAAACAAAGATATGACCACAATCATGCAAGAAACTCAAATTAGTGAGTTATCAAAACATGCATACATATACTTAGAGTAAATCAATGAAATTGGAGGGTTGAGGTTTGCCCTCACCTTGGGCAAGAAGTGAGAGTTGGTAATGATACAATACGCTGGCAGAGCAGCATAGCACAGCTCAAAAACAGGGCGCATGCCCCACGTGAGGATCCAAAGATAGACTAAGCATTGCCTAAATTGAAGCTTTCCAAAGAGTGTGGCAAACAAGGGGAAACTTTTGCTGAAAAGAATTTCAAGCAGGCCTGTGGTCCACCGCTTCATTTGTGTCGCTGCAGCAGGTCCACCTGAAGGTGCGCACCCTAAAAAGGCTGGTGGATCCGGTGTACAGAATATGGATCTCCAACCTCTTTTATGGATCATTAGTCCTGTGTGGATATCCTCTGCTGTCGATCCATATCTCCAGCCCACCTGATTCAGGGCCGGTAGCCACAGTCATCAGAGTTGGACAAAAAGAAAATAACAAAAACTTACTAAACAAAATAACAAGGAAAGAAACATCATTCAATTTGAAATTGAAGTTATGGATCGACTTATTAGAATAAAATTAGTAGATAATGTTTGTCCTTAATAATATGTAAGCTTCCATGAATATAGATAGGAAACATTCCATAACAGTTTATCCTTAAAGAATAATGTCATTCCAATCTAGACTTTAAAATAACATTAGGAAGTTAAAAATTAATTTATGAAGAAAAACATAGGTACATGATTGAATTTTTCAACATGTGTGACATATAAAGTTGAATACAAACCAGTTTAGAAGATATATTCTTATCTTTGTCATTGACAATTATTGTATTTAAAATATAAATGTGCATCTTCCTAAGTTCCTCTATATATCCAGTGAAATGTACTTGCTACTTAGAGCTTTTTTAATTTGAAAGAATATAATCATTAAAATTGATCCATGCAATAGGCTAACTTTCAAAGTTTTGTAAAGTGTGGTTGAGCTACCAAATTACGTTCCCCAATTTGAAATTTCCATATTTTTGGTTGATTTAGTTTAGCGACCCAAAATTTTTGTTATAGTAATTGAATGTTTAAAAAAAAAAAAAAAAAAAAAAAAAAAAAAAAAAAAAAAAAAAAGTTGAACTCCCAAAATTTAAGAGAATAGATTCAATCAATTTTTCTGACAAAGGGGAAAGAGAAAAAGGAAATATTAGTCAAGGAAAACCCCCATTAATGAAGTGCATGTCTCTTGGACCCAATGGTTCATGTATTGTCACTTGCCACAAAAAATTTAGTTGCTTATGAAAGTTTTCAGAATAACATTTTTATAGGTTAAAATCCAAAATCAAATTGCTTACCATTTACTGGATCTACATTATTTGGGGATAGACTATAGATAACTTTCCTTCTATGAAAGCATCCTGTTCCACCATATAAAGGTCCTTGAAGTCCTGCCATTCCACGCCCCAGATACTACGCATATAAGAAAAAAATAGTTAATACTTGACCAATCAGTGAATTACTTCTTTGTTAGCATATTTTCTCTAGTCATACAACATATTTATGAAATTTCATGTTGTTTATAGATGGAAACAAAAAGAAACGTCTTAATTTGTAAGATAAAGGTTCAATTTGACGCACTTCATACAAAACCACTAACTGATTGGCATACGGATCATCCTTTAATCCACCATAGAACACTTGTGGAAATTGAGCATATGCGATTTCTTTTTCACTGTTGGGACTCAATAACAAGCACATTGCATGAAGAGCAGCTTTAGGATTGTTGACAAACATATCACAGTCTACATTCAGCATGTAAGGAGCATTTGTCATCAAACCAGAGACCCTGGCCTATAGATGGTACAAACGGTTTAAAAAGAAAGTGGTGATGATCAATTAGAATACATTGATAAGGAGTTTTAGGATGTTTTATATAAAAGCTAAAATTTCTATGAATTTTATTTTCCATGAAAAATATCTTACTAGAACATTCATGGCTCCTGCTTTATAATGATGTGGATGATTTGGCTGCTTCTCCCTTGATATATAGATCAAGTGTGGCAATCCATCTAGAAGACCTGTCCTGTTCTCCCATATTACCTACAATAAGATTATATAAATGAGCGTTTATATATAGTTTGGAAAAGGGTAAAACTTAGGTCTCCTAAGTCAGAAAGGCTAGTTTAGGATAAAAGTAGAAAATTAAGGCATGTTTGGTAGTGGCTTTTAAACAACAGTTTTCAGTGTTTTAAACAATAATAATACTTCTAACGTGTATTTCTATAACACTCAAACATGTATTTTCATAATACTGAAAACTGAACAACAATACTTAAACGTTGCTATCAAACGGGCCCTAAATTCCCACAAATCATAGAAATAGCAAGTCACTAGTCACGAGTCAGCTGCATTTAGAAATCATTGGTCAGCTATTTAAGCTAAAAGGTCATCCCAAACAATGAGTCTAATGGACCACAAATTTAATAAAAAATTTTACAACAATCAACTGCAATAAGTTGTACTTGATACATAGTGTTAGCAATTAAATGATATAAAAATGATGTTACACTATTTATAATATGAAAAAACAGTTAATGAATGTGACAAACAGATTTTTTGAAATGATTAAAAAGAAGAAAAGAGGCCAGCAGCCACTCTATAATTGAATTTTTTTTTTTTTGGGAATCACCTTGATAATAGCTGGATGGTTTTTGCGTTCTACATTAGAGAATTCTGCAAAGTCCCCACTAAGATCACATGGCACTGACTTGTGGACAGCATCCTCAATTTTGCAGCTAAGCCGTTCATATTCATCCTACAATTGATGAAGACAAACAAATTTGAACATAATTAAATTAAAGGCAGGCATCGATCTCATCACTTTCCCATTTGATAGTATATCAAACAAAAGCATTCTCTAATTAATACACACACACACACACACACACACACACCCCAACTTCAAAAAAAAAAAAAAAAAAAAAAAAAAAAAAAAAAACCAATTTTTGTGATTTAAGATAGAAAATTAATTTTCACTCCTAAGCTTTGGATTACCTTCATTCTTTTCCATTCCTGTTGAAAATCACTTGAACTACCACCAAGCGTTTGGGGGTTAGTGGAAAAGTATCTAAAGGGGGCTCTAACATGAATATTGTTCTTCTTACAAAATGGAACCCAAAGCTTTGCAAACTTTGAGGCTTCCACAAGAGAGTAGTAAGTGATTGGAGAACAACCGTCATCCGATACGTAGCAAGCTAGCTTGTGAGATGGATAATCAATTGCCAACAAAGAGAGCACGGTGTTTACTGTGATTATTGGTGGTTCTAGCATAGGGTCTGCAGTTGTCACAAACATGTCCACTGATGGAAGCTCAGGTACCCTTTATCAAGATAATTGGAACTCAAAGTTATGAACAACGTAACATGGATCAATAAATCATATTACACACCTATAACCTAGTAAAGAATATAGTGAAATGAAAATCGTTTTACATTCGTAGACATTGTATCTAGAATTATATGCATAATTTATATAATAGTAACAGTGTGTGAAGATGGTGTACATTAGTTAACTATTTCACTACTCATGATAAATAGGCCGTGTTTATTGTACGTTGATCAAATACTCTAAAATGGTGACTTTTAAGTCGCATTTTCAAACTTTAAAAAATTACTTTTTCTCGGAGTTTATATTTTTCCCTTATGAAATAACCCATAGATGAATTATAGTGGCAACTAAAAGTCATTTATCATTGGCACAATATGTTATATCTTACCGTTGCAAGAGGCGGTCTGGGTACGTTTTATTTTCTACGGGATTCCATTTGGAGCTGATGATTAGAACCCAAATGAAGGTGAACCATGACTCGCATAGAAAAGCAAGGAGCCAAGTGAGACCATGATTGTTGAGGAAGAGGAGACGATAAATAAGGAGAGAAAGGAGAAGGAGAAATATTAAGCTATCAAAGACTCTTTGTAAAGTGTTTTTGCGTTGGATTTTTTCATATAGAGGGAGAGAGATCGGGTTGGCCATGCCCATGGAGTAGAGAGGAAGACAATTTTGGTGGCTCTATAAATGCCCGTTTCAGTAGTGCAGGTGTTTAACTCACCAGGACTTTGTTCATTTATAGTGGACTAGCGGATTCATATACCGTGCAATATCTATGCAGTACCTAAAATCTCAGCCATAAATAAATCTGTGGCTTAAATCTTTGACACCCAACAATTAATAAAAGGACTATTTTGCCCATAAAAAATTTCATTCTCTCTCTCTCCCCTGCGCAGCTGCCGCTCTCTGCGTCTCCTTCAACCCACTCTCTGCCTCTCCTTCCATCCATTGTCACAGCAGCCCGATACCAGTCCACACAAGGCCAAGCCTCTCTCTTTAATTTTTTTTTAATTGTAACCGCATTGATTTTGTCTGTTAGTAGTGATACAGATACACAGAGTACCAAAAATTATCAAAATCTGTCATTCATAATTTATTATATACATTATACACTGACTTTGAAAGCAAACTCAAAAAAAAAAAAAAAAAAAGCTTTTTCAGTATTCACCCAGACCCAACAGCCTTTGCCACTTTCCTTTCTTCTTATCTCTAACACCACAAGTATATCCTCTTTTTTCTCTCTCTTTCTCTCTCATATATATATATATATATATTATATTATATTATTGTTTCATCATCATCGTTCTGCTTTTAATAAATAATTCATGATCTTGTTTCTATATAAGTTTGTGTCTGATTTGGTTCTTTGAATTGTTTTAAGCTTCTTGGACCCCAAATTGTTTTTTTGTTTGTGGGTTTATTCTGAGTTTTCTGATCTCTTATCTAGTGCCCTTTGCAACTCTTCACAAGCTCAACAACCTCCCTGTTTTGCTTTCAATTTTGTTTGACTGTTTTTCTTACAGTTTGAGGGTTCTGCCATATTTTCAAGACTAGTTGGTGGTGTGCTCTGCTGGGTTTTTCTTGTTTTTATATTGGGTCTCTTTTGCTTCTTTTTCTTAGTTCGGATTTGTACTGAATTTCTAGTTGTTGTTGTATGGAAGAAGGTGATTAGTTTCTCTCGTCCTGTCTCGGATCTAGATCCTCTCCATTTCTCTTTGAAATGGAGAGTATCCAGTTAAGGGCTGAGATTAATTTAAAATAAATCCACAACTTAAAATCTGCCACATCATTTAAAAGCCTTAACAGGAGACTTAATTAAGTAAAAGGCTAAACTAACGTTAGTTTCAACATTTAGGTTTTCTTCTCTAATAACTCTCTAGCCCTCTCCTCTCCGTTTCTTTCTCCCTCCCATATCAAACCTAGCGATGGTCATTGGTCGAACTTCTCTAGTTCTTCATACCCACACATAGTTGTGCATCAACTGTATTTCAGTCATCCACCTCTGTCTCTGTCTCTCTTTCTCTTAGGTTTCTCTCTCTCACCAAACCCAATCGAATCAAAGGGGGGAGGGGAGGAGGGGTGTTTGTTTCTTAAGAATCCGAGAAAGATTTTGAATTGGCTTCTGGTAAATCCCCTTTATTAACAACTCTCTGATTTTTTTTTACCCTTTTCCAGTCTCCGATTATACTCGGATTTGTGAGCTTTGTTGTTCTGCTTGTTATTGTTGTGTTGTGTACCTGGGTGGTGGTGGTGGTTTGTACGGATCGGCTTCGGGAAGCTTGTGATGTAGTAGTTTGATTCAAATTTGGAACTTTTTGCTGATTAGGGTTCTGGGCTTTGGGTATTTTTGAAACTTTCTTATTGTTGTGATGTAATGTTTTATTGGAAATGGTAATTTGGGGGTTTGAGCTGTGAGGAAAAAAAAAAAAAAAAAAAAGGTGTTTTGGATATGGGTTTGTTATGAATTTTGATTTGACTGCATTGTATGAACTCAAATGGTGGTGAATTCATTTGCTTAATGCTTGTTGTAGTTTATGCTTTTGTTGTACTTTACAATTAAAATTTTGAAATTGTTGTGAAATATTAATTAATAGCAGAAATCTTTGTGATTGAGTAATACAGCTGAGTTTAACTTGCTGCTGCTTTTGTTTCTAAAGGAAGTTTTTAGTTTATAATTATTTAGAGGAGTTTTGATATCAGCCTTCTAAACCCACCCAAAAAAAAAAAAAAAATTGAGTAGTTCAAATTTGATATTTGATATTTGTTTACATGGACTTCGTTAATAATATGAATTTTTATGTTTAGCTTGTACTTATTTAAAGGAAGTCTATGTATGCTGCTTGTATATAGATTTCCTCTTCTTTTTTTTTTTTTTTTTTTTTTAATAATTTTTTTATTTTTTATTTTTTAAGTATGTATCACTTGTCAAACAAAAAAGGCTCATATTCTTTACATCTTTTTGCTGATTAGGGTTCCGGGCTTTGGGTATTTTTGAAACTTTGTTATTGTTGTGATGTAATGTTTTGTTGGAAATGGTAATTTGGGGGTTTGAACTGTGAGAAAAAAAAAAAAGGGTGTTTTGGATATGGGTTTGTTGTGGATTTTGATTTGATTGCTTTGTATGAACTCAAATGATGGTGAATTCATTTGCTTAATGCTTGTTGTAGTTTATGCTTTTGTTGTTTTTACTTTACAGTTAAAATTTTGAAATTGTTGTGAAATATTGATTAATAGTAG
Organism: Quercus suber; assembly: GCF_002906115.3. NCBI lineage: Eukaryota > Viridiplantae > Streptophyta > Magnoliopsida > Fagales > Fagaceae > Quercus > Quercus suber. Next base: position 19,265 of record NW_027070109.1, read on the forward strand.
GAATCTTTGTGATTGAGTAATACAGCTGAGTTTAACTTGCTGCTGCTTCTATTTCTAAAGGAGGTTCTTAGTTTATAATTAGTTAGAGGAAGTTTTGATATCAGCTTTCTAAAACTCACCCAAAAAAAAAAAAAAAAAAATCTGAGTACAAAATTTGATATTTGATATTTGTTTTCATGGACTTTGTTAATAATATGAATTTTTATGTTTAGCTTGTAATTATTTTAAGGAAGTATATGTATGTTGCTTGTATATAGATTTCCTCTTCCTATTTTTTTTTTTTTTTAAGTATGTATCACTTGTCAAATAAAAAAGGCTTAAATGAGGTAATCTTCTTATGAGTTGCCAATCCCAGCCACTTTGATGATGAGTTGCCAATCACTTGTCAAATAAAAAAGGCTTAAATGAGGCTTAAAGGCTTAAAGTATGAACCCGGCCACTTTGATGATGAGTTGCCAATCCCTGTTGGAGATAGGGTTTTGAGTCAGCTAGCTGTGATCTTGAGATTGGGATTGTCCATTTTAAAGGCCTCCTGATACCTGAGTGAAAGAAGGCTTGAAAACTGTTAAATAACTTTGCTAGGACTTGAAAACTATTCAATGCTGAGACCTTCTTATGCTGTGAGGCATATTGATATTTTTTGTATCTAACATGCCTTCTTTCTTATTTTCTCCTTTTTGTAGGGCATCATTTTGGTATAATTGTTGGGGAGTCAAGCCATCAGAAATTGTCCAAATCTGCAAAATCTTCTCAAAAAGTAGATCTTCAAGGATGCAAGACTTTCTTCTTCTTTTTCTTGCCCAATTTTCTATGAGAATCATGTATAATAGTGGTGAAAGTTGTTTATTGTCAACAATCATGTTGTTATGGTTTCAATAGAACTCTTGTTATCATGGATTCATAGTCTTGTGATCAAAATGTTCATTTTTGGATCAATGCCCATGTAAATTTTCAATGAAGATTCTTAAATTCAAAATTTCCTTTGTACTAGTGTAAAATTTGAATGAGTTTATTAGCAAAAAATTTGATATTTAATCAAACAAATAATGTCATTGATTTATTTCATTGCTTATGTAACTTACCCCTGATACAATGTGACAAACTTCAATGTTCAAAATTCTTATTAAGCTATGAAGCATAATCCTGTTTCAATTTGTTCAAACTTCAAACTAAAATCACAAGGTGACAAAGTTCACCACTCAACCCGGCACATTGCTCTTCAATCATCTCGTGCTTAACATACTGTTGAAATCCATATTAATCATGGTAGTGGTAAGACTTGAATATTTAATCTTTCAATATATTCTGATGTTGGAAAAAATTGTCCACTACAAGAATTAACATACAAATACATGGTCTCTCTCTTTTTCCCTCCTAAATGATCAAATGAGCAAGTATTTGTAACTCAGTAGGAATTATTATATGTATTTGATTTGAAGATTGCTTTCTTTGTTGAAAATGTGAACCTTGAATGGTTTCATGTTGAATTTCTTTTGCAACTCTTATATAAGTGATAAGAGGTACTTATCTTATGTATTTAACAAGCAAGATTTCTGGTAGTAACTTCTTTTGTTTCTATTCATGAATCGGATTTGGAGGATTTTTCTTTTTATGGTCATCTTGTGCTTCAAAACAAGCTATGAACCTGAAATGTATTCTAATTCCATAAATTCAAATGTACAAAGTATACTCGAAACACTAGTACACCATTACCAAACCAATTGGTATATAAACAACCATTAGAGCATTTGTACACAACTTATGTCAAAGATTACAAAACATGATTCTAAATTAGAAAAACAATATCCTAAGCTAGAAAAATGGCTTAACTATGTGCACCATCCTATACACTCCACTTAAGACTAATTTCATAGATATTTGGCTCAATTGGTAGAGAGTTGAGTTCAACTGCAAATAGGCAGTCATGCAGCAAGATGGATTTGATCAATACCAAGAGGATTCCTCAAATAATCAATTCCTGCAAACACAAAACGAAACCATGAAAAGAGATGATACCTGTAAGCCTTTTTATTTGACAAGTAAATCAAGTGATACAAACTGTATTAGTGAACAATTTATATACAAGCATCATACTTTTTTTTGGATAAGTATATACAAGTAGCATACATAGACTCCCTCATTTAAGCCTTTTTCATTTGACAAGTGATACATACTTAAAAAAAAATAAAAAAATAAAAAAAGAGAGAGAGGAAATCTATATACAAGCAGCATACATAGACTTCCTTTAAATAATTACAAGCTAAACATAAAAATTCATATTATTAACGAAGTCCATGTAAACAAATATCAAATATCAAATTTTGAACTACTCAGATTTTTTTTTTTTTTTTTTCTGAGATAATTACAGTAAACCCACCTAAGGTTTGGCCCGTTTTCACTTTACCTACCCATGGTTCAAAACTTATCACTTTACCCACCTGAACTTCAATCCGTTACTCCCCCGTTGCCCACCTTATCCTCAGACGTTAGACAAACACGTTTTTATTCCAAATTAGAATATAACATGGATCAAACAGCACGAACTCACACTTTTTCCCTCGCGAGCCCTAGGAACGCGAAAATCCATTTCTACATTTGATATTGACATTGTGTTGCAAGTGTAAACCCAGACGAGCAACGAGTTGTTCGAGGGACTAAAATCTTGTTAAGAAATCAGTCACTGTTTGGGTTTTTACTTTGGGCTCGTCATTGAAAATTTTGTTTTTAGTAATCAATCAATGGTCAATGTTACTTGTAATGGAATGAGAATATTGGTTGTGTTTGTTGATGCTTATGAAAAATGTGATCATCTATTCTTTGGATTTGTGTTTGTTTGTGGGCATTTTGTTTGTTGTGGTCATTGTGTCTCATAGTAGACCCAAGTTTCTATTAGTTTTAAATTTTAGTGTTTGCATGTATATAAAGAAGAACAAAATCAAAAACAAAGTAGAAAATGTGGTCCCTCTGTGTGTGTTGCATCCCAAAAGCAAAACAGAAACATGCAACTGTTTACTCTTTTGTTGTTTACAATTCTTTAATTGTTAATTGTATACGTGTCAAATGGTAATTTGTTATTACAGATGGATGAGGAAGTGAAGTTGGAGGTACATTATGGGGGTGCTTTTCTGTGGAACCCTTGTTTAGAATACTTTGGTAGGAAAGTTGAAATAGTGTATAGGAATCCTGATTTGCTTAGTTATTTTGAACTAAAAGGTATATGTGAGGAATTGGGGATTGATGAACCATGTAGGGTTCATTATTTAGGTCTTGGGGGCAACATGGAGCAAGACTTGAGGCTCATACAAGATAATCAAGATGTGGTACCCCTGTGCAAGCCTAATGAGGGAGGGCCAAGAGACACCATCATATTGTATATGGAGAGTGGTAATGCTCCACTTGCAGTTGAAGTTCTTGATGGTGTAGGGGTTGATGTAGGAGCTAGTGTAGGGGGTGCATGGGTTGGTGCAGAATCTGCTACAGGGGGTGATGGTCTAGAGGAGGAGTCTGATTGGTTGAATGAATGTCTAGAAGGAGAAGACTTTGCTGATGACATTTTTGGTGAGTCTTCTCCACCTCATCCAAACACTAATACACCTCAGCTAAACATAGATGCACCTGGCCCAAGCAATGTTCCTCCTCCAAACATGGATCTAGATGAAGAGTGGGCTGAACCAACTTTAGAGGATGATATTGCAAGTGTGGATAGTTCTGATGATGAACAGGGTGGCAATTTGGAGTTCAATGAGAGGACTGATATGGGAAATGTTAGGTTGGCAAAAGGCATAAGGTTCCCAAACTCCCAGGTGTTTAGGAAGGCTTTGAGGGAGTATGTGATTCAGCATCACATTGATGTCAAGTGGAAGTTGAATTAGAAGAAGAAGATTTCTGTACATTGTAAGAACAGTTGTGGATGGAGGTGTTATACCTCAATGGTGACTGAAAAATGCACATTTGAGATCAAGACATTTTATCCTGAGTGTACCTGCCCCCTAACATTTAAAAATGAGCAAGTTACATCAGCCTATGTGGCAAAAAGGTATTTGGAGGATTTTGGTAAGAATCCTAATTGGGAGGTTTCAGGTGTTAAGCACCATGTGATGCAGAAGATTTCAGTTGATTTAAGTCTTAGTCATATGTATAAAGCAAGGACGGCAGCGAGGGGGCTGATTACTGGGAATAAAGAGGCTCATTATGGCCTACTTAGATATTATACAGAAATGATATTAAGGACAGATGTAGGAAGTAGGGTGATTCTGCAAACAGAGATGCAAAATGAGAATGTAGAGCCTAATTTTAAAAGGATGTACATTAGGTACAATGCTCAAAAGGTTGGCTTTCTAGGTGGTTGTAAACCCTTTGTTGGGCTGGATGGATGCCAGTTGAAGGGTAGGTTTGGTGGGCAATTATTGTCTGCCACTACCAAGGGTGCAAATGACAATATATTCCCAGTGGCAATGGCTGTGGTTGAGCAAGAGACAAAGGATAGCTGGATCTGGTTTTTGAAGCGGTTTGCAGATGACATTGGCAAGCCAAAGGAGCTCAATCTGGTATTCATCAGTGACAGGCAGAATGTATTATCATCTAGCTCATGTTTATGACTTCATTACATGCTTAGCTTTTTACATGCTTACTTGCTTACTTGATTGCAGGGCCTTTTACCTACAATGGAGACTCTATTTCCAACTATGGAGCACAGGTATTGTGTGAAGCACATATACAACAACTTCAAGGTTAACTACAAGGGCATGGAGTTGAAGAGTGTACTGTGGAGGTGTGCTGACACAACATTAGTCAGGGAATTTGAGAAAGGGATAGACCATCTTAAAAGTTTGGATAAAAAAGCTTGGAAGTACCTGGTTGATATAGAGCCTGCATAGTGGACCAGATCCTACTTTTCTTCAAGAGCTTTGACAGATTGTATGGTAAACAATCTGAGTGAGATTTTTAACTCTATGATTGTGAAGGCTAGAGGCAAGCCCATCTTATCAATGTTGGAATGGATTTGAGTTAGGCTTTGAGCAGGCTGTATATAAAGAAGACTGGCATAGAAAAGTATGGTGGCAAGTTGTGTCCAAGCATACAAAAAAAGTTGGATCAGTTAAAATTAGAGTCTAAGGGTTTCTGTGCAATGCCTTTTGGGAGTTTTGTGTATGAGGTTGGCAATGAGATGGAAAGGCATGTGGTGGGCTTGGTAAATAGGACATGCAGTTGTAGAGTATGGGACTTGACAGGAATCCCCTGCAAACATGGAGTTGCAGCCATTTTTGTGAATCGTGAGAAACCAAAAGACTACACCTATCCATGCTACTACAAGGATGCTTATGTGGAGACATACAAGACACCCATACCTCCCATGCCTGGCCAGTCTGAGTGGATGTCAAGTGGCCAACTCAAGCTTGATGCACCTATTGTCTATAAGCCACCAAGCAGGCCACCCATGAAGAGGAAGAGAGATGTTGATGAGCCGAACCCTTATAAGGTGTCTAGAGCAAACAGGCCACTGAGGTGTGGAAGGTGTCATCAGGAAGGGCATAATAAAAGGGGATGCAAGGCCAATGTCACTGGTGAGACATCATGGGAGAGGAGGCAGAGATTGCAGAAAGGAAAATCTGTGAGTTTTTACAAATTTTTTTTTATTTAAATGCAAAATGCCAATAATTGACATTGTAAAAACATGCTCATATTTGGTTGCAGGGAAGTGGAAGGCCTTCTACACACAGACAAGGATCCCAGGCCCTATCTTCATCACAGACCCAATCCTCAGCTTAGCCCCCACCAACATATCATGTCACGACCCAAATCCATGGAACATAAATTTAGATGCATGACTAACTTGCTAATCTTGCACAACTAAAAGTAAAATTAATCCAAAATAATTTAAAACTCCAAAGAAACAATGCTCATAATAAATAACCTCTTACAAAAATCTAAACTCCACAAATTGGAAATTATCTCCAAAATATAAATCATGAATTACAAAATAAGGATAACTAAAATTCTATAAGTCTTTAGGTAATATAGAAAATCGCCTACAACTTCCACGTTCAACCTTGCACCTTACAAAGTGATCAGAAGGTCCTATATTCCCAACTACACTTCAACCTGAAAAATAGTAATTGATGGGGTGAGCCACATCTAGTAAGTAATTAAAAAAAATACACAACAGAACAGAGTCAAGTAATGCACGAGTATTTTGTTTTTTCACAAACTCATTTAATGATATCAAAAATAATTATTCCAAAACATATAATGAATCACTTAATATTAACATCTTAAAATCATTAGAAATCACATACATAAAATTGATTAGAGCACAGTGTCACATATACACATCACATATTTTCACATACAATCCTGTGAGCGGATACCAACATCTAACCCCTGCTGGTGAGGGATCACATATTCTCACATACAATCCTGTGAGCGGATTTACACATATACCTGATATATCTGATCAATTCTAAAAACATTCATTTTGAGTCACATATCACAAAATGAAATATATACAAAATAGAATAATTTCCTTAATATTAACAATTATTCCAAATATACAGGCATAGTGAATATCATAATATTGAATTGAACATAAATCAAAGGATGCTTGACTCTCTTAGGGAATAAATAAGAACTGAAGAGTTTCTATAAATATTTTTACAATTCTTGAGTAAGTTTGAAAAACCAATTTGCTAAAAGAAACGTCTTAAATACCATTTGGAAAATAAAAATATGACTTTGAAATCACTTGGTTTTAACAAATTTAAAGAAATAAGAACCTTTTTAGAAAACTTACTTTGAAACTCAATTATTTTCTGAAAATAGTTTAGTTTAGAAATAATCTTTTAAATGAGATTTGGACATTCAAGACGTTATTTAAAATTCAAAGTTTCTCTTTAAACCATTGTATAAAAGTCAAAGTTTCTCTTCCAATGATGTAAAAATAGTGCTTTCGATAAACTTTAGAAAACATAAGCTTAAAAATATGGCTTTTGAAAGCCTTTGACATCTAAGAACCTAAATGTCAAAACCTGTGCATATTATGCATAATTACTTACAGTACTTGAATCACTCTGAAAGTCCAGCCGAAACAACCTCCAATAGCCTCAAAACACTCTTAAATAGAACCTATAATCAACCATGAAAATTACTTAATATCCTTCACAAAATATAAATCTTATTGACTTATACAAATTGACTCACTAAAATTATACTTGCTGAACTAAACGATAACACTAATGCAAAACCTCTCTACCCAAGAATATGTTTCCTTGAATTTATCAAAACTTAGAGCCAGCAGCCAAAACCTTAGAATTTAATATATGTTCTAAACAAAAGTAAAACCTTAAACATGAATTAGACTCTATAACTGAAACTTTGTTCTAAAATACACATTATGGGCAAACCTAAGATTTTATATATAACCCCAATGAGAAACGTGGGCCAAAACTAATCTGACTTGTTCATGGACTTAATATGAGAATTTCGGTATGACAATATCACATTTGTCCTTATCCTTTTTTTAAAGAAATTGAAGCCGTGTCACTTGAATCCCTTAAATGGTTCATGGTGTAGGAGATAGGCAACACCTAGGCATTGAATATTGGAGCTATCAATACACCATCAGGGAACCTGGACTTTGACAAAAAGTAAGAGAGAACTAGTAACACATGGGTGGGATCGGCTGCAATTGTCCAACAATTTAGAATTAATGCTACGGCATATGAATCAGCAGCCAAAAGTTCCTATAGACCAACAAAAGTGATGCTAGCCTTATACATGAATTGACAATTTCGGCTTTTGCTCTAGGGTCCGAACAGTGGCAACCAAAAATTCCAGAATTATTGAAACGCTGTAAAATCGTAGTCTAAGAAATTACCAATTCAACAATCTACACACCACTAAAGTTTTCTATGATAAAATTCTAATCCTTAATTCTTTGTTTCTAATAGTGTGAAAATCATACATTGAATAATCTGATTGCCTCTTCACTTGTATATGCTCTAAACTCTAAGGAAAAACACCACTTAGCCTCCTTTGTGATGAAACCCTAATTTATCTTTTCCTTCACTTTATATTATAACACATCAAAGATGTGGGCTTGGTGAGGTAGTGGGCTGGAGTTTAAATCCCACTTAACCTTATCTCTTTATTCTCTAATAAGCCCATAAAACATCTTTTTTTTTTCTTTTTTCTTTTTTCTTTTTTTTTTTATAATTTTAATTGTCACACCAAAATGTATGCACTAAAACTTTAATTTTCTCACTTATTTGTAGCACCACAAAATTGTCTACCATCATCTTACTGTGCACACACATAAAGTACCTCAACTTTATATAAAAAAATGACAAGGTACGGTAATAATCATAAAAGCAAAAATTGGGGTATTACACATCAGCCTTACACTATGGCCTCATCCTCATCTAACCAGGCAGCAGGGTCATAGCCACAAGCTCCAGCTCCAGCTCCACAGCCACAAGCTCCATGGTTAGGGCCACCAACTCCATGGTTATAGAACCCAAGTTAGTGGTACTCTTCAAAGTTCAGGTACACACTTAGAGGAGCTCCTTGGTTCTTTTCAAGCCAGCCAGCACTACACAGCCCTACAGAAACATGGGACAGTAGAGCACCATCATCACAGATACTGTACTGTTAGGTTTGATGTTTTATTCATAAAACTGTGATACTGGTAGCTAACATGTAAATTCTTGTACTTTGTAGCCTATAAGACCACCTGCTACCAGAAGATGAGCTGATTTGAGAGGAAGGGGTGATGCAGCTAGGGCTCAGAAATGTAGAACAAGAGGTGGAAAGGCTAGCTGTGGTAGGAGAGGCAGGGGCAGGGGCAGGGGCAGTAAATGAAGACTAAGTTAAGCCACTTTTGTTGCTATGTATAATGTATTAGGGTTATGTAGTGTTAGGGTTTTATGTAGTTTGTAGACAATGGTAGGGCAGACAATGGCAAGACACTTTTTTATATAGCTGTTCAAACACTTTTTTGTATTTTTTTAAGTTTTGTAAACATTGGGCAGTTGCAACTATTTTGGTTCTTGTACCAAATGCTTTATATTACTGCTGGTTGATGAAAGACTAAGTCAATATCACCTTAAAATATGTATACAATTTTCAACTTAATGACAAGTGTTCAGAATTATTATTCTGATTATAGCACTTTATTATATGAGTTATTATTATATGAGCTTGTTTATGTGTGCAGGGTGTATGTGTTGAATAGTAGGTGTATGTGTGCATTGTTGTCTTTTCTTGCAAGTTGACATATTGTCATGCACTTTAAATTCACTTTCAACACAATTGTCTTCACACAATGCACTTTAAATTCACTTTATGCACAAACCAACGCAGCTCACAACATACAACAAAACACCAACACCAACAGCTCACAAGTAGCTAATTCACTTTAAACAAACATACCAACAACATCTAACAGAAATAACACTTTATCTTAAAAAGGCTTATATTATTAAATGGCTTCAAGCCAACAACATCTACCACCTTACATAGTTCTTATTCTCAAAAAATTCTTTCATAGTTCTATTACAATATAATTGAGGACCAACTTATATTACAACCCATCAGGCAGACTCAATCTCATCATTCCAACATTCTCACTTAAGCCAAAACATGAAAACAACATAACCAAAATAAAAAAACACCATGACCAAATTAATGCAATTCTGCACTTTCTCTCTTGCTTTAAAGCTCTCACTGCTATCTCCTTGACTTGAACAGAGGAAGCTCGAAACTTTCTCTCCCTCTCAGTAGCTTTTGCTGCCCTATCTTAAGCAATTTCTGCCATTTGGGTAGCTTCTGCTGCTGCCTGGATGGCTTCTGCTGCTGCCTGGGTAACTTCTCTTTCCCTTTCATGTGCAAGTTGCAGCTTTTGTTACACCAAATGGGCAGCTTCATTCCCACACATACAAGTGGGATTATCAATCCATCTAAAGAAAGGTCACTTGGGACCAACCTGTTCATAAATTGAGTTGAATACATGACATTCCAATCTCACATGAATCAACTAGATTAAGTAAAAAGTATACTTACCTTATATCGGCTACAATCCAGAAACCTCTTCCCAAAATTATCCACTATCAGACTTGTTCTCAACACACAAGTCTCATATGGTCACATATGCCCACTTGAACCTGAGTAATTTCCACTCGAAGAAGACATCGAGTACCAACTTCCTGTGAATCAAAGCTACTATCAAAAACTTGAAACCCTAGCTCAGAACCATAAAGTAGAAATGTCGTACCTGGTGATGATCTATTTTCGAATATTCAATACCTTAAGACAACCCAAAGTTAGAACCTCACCCACGAAAGCACCATCAGGAAAATCAAAACCCCAGCTTAGTTACAGGGATTTTCATGTTCCTAGGACTCGTTGGGAAAGAGAGTGAGTTCGTCCTGTTTGATTCGTGTTATGTTCTAATTTGGAATAAAAACATGTTTGTCTAACATCTGAGGGTGAGGTGGGCAATAGGGGAGTGACGGATTGAAGTTCAGGTAGGCAAAGTGATAAGTTTTGAACCACGGTAGGCAAAGTGAAAATGGGTCAAACCTTCGGTGGGTTTACTGTAATTATCCCTTTTTTTTTTTGGGTGGAGTTTAGAAAGCTGATATCAAAACTTCCTCTAAATAATTATAAACCAAAAACTTCCTTTAGAAACAGAAGTAGCAGCAAGTTAAACTCAGCTGTATTACTCAATCACAAAGATTTATGCTATTAATCAATATTTCACAACAATTTCAAAATTTTAACTGTAAAGTAAAAACAACAAAAGCATAAACTACAACAAGCATTAAGCAAATGAATTCACCACCATTTGAGTTCATACAATGCAGTCAAATCAAAATCCACAACCAAACCATATCCAAAACACCCTTTTTTTTTTCCTCACAACTCAAACCCCCAAATTACCATTTCCAATAAAACATTACATCACAACAATAACAAAGTTTCAAAAATACCCAAAGCCTAGAACCCTAATCAGCAAAAAGTTCCAAATTTGAATCAAACTACTACATCACAAGCTTCCCAAAGCTGATCCGTACAAACCACCACCACCACCCAGATACACAACACAACAATAACAAGTAGAACAACAAAGCTCACAAATCCGAGTATAATCGGAGCCTGGAAAAGGGTAAAAAAAAAAAATCAGAGAGTTGTTAATAAAGGGGATTTACCAGAAGCTGATTCAAAATCTTTCTCGGATTCTTAAGAAACAAACACCCCTCCTCCCCTCCCCCCTTTGATTCGATTGTGTTCGGTGAGAAAGAGAAACCTAAGAGAGAGAGAGATAGAGACAGAGGTGGATGACTAAAATACAGTTGATGCACAACTGTGTGTGGGTATGGAGAACTGGAGAAGCTCGACCAATGACCATCGCTAGGTTTGATGTGGGAGGGAGAAAGAAACAGAGAGGAGAGAGATAGAGAGTTATTAGAGAAGAAAACCTAAACGTTGAAACTAACGTTAGTTTAGCCTTTTACTCAGTTAAGTCTCCTGTTAAGGCTTTTAAATGACGTGGCAGATTTTAAGTCGTGGATTTATTTTAAATCAATCTTAGCCCTTAACTGGATACTCTCCATTTCAAAGAGAAATGGAGAGGATCCGGATCCTCCTGTCCTGTCCTTTTCATGTCTGAGTAGTATTCTCATGTTATAAGAAATCAAACATTATTGGTTTGCTCTTGCTCTTGTTACTCTTAAAAACTGAGAAAAAAGAAAAGGAAAAAAGGTTTATTTTTTGTGATCTTGGTTCTTTTGGGCAAAAAAGATTGGGGTTCCTATAGGAGATAATAAATCTTGCTTCTTCTTTTTTTTGTTGGGTTTTTTTTTTTTTTTTGGATGTCTTGATCTATAGGAGATAATGTCAGTGACATGCAAAAATTATAATAATAACTCTATAATCACTATTAAAAAAAGTCATGATTTTGATTCATAGAACTCACTGGTACCGGGTTGCTGTGGCAATGGATTGAAGGAGAGGCAGCTGCTGCGCGAAAGAGAGAGAGAGAAAATTGAGTTTATGAAAAGTTAGGGCGTGGGCAGGGGAAATTTTTTAAGGGCAAAATAGTCTTTTTGTTACTTGGTGAGGTGTCAAAGATTTAAGCCATTAGATTAAAATTTTAGATATTGCATCCCGATCCGTGGAGTAGCTACTATTGTACTTGCAATGATGGCCATGTATCATGCATGTAGCAGAGGGGTGCAATACCATAGGTGTTGCACGGGATATAAATCTGTGGAGTAGCTACTATTGTACTTGCAATGATGGCCACGTGTCATGCATGTAGCAGAGAGTTGATGTGTTTTGGCTATAGGATTGTGTTTATTCATAGTGAACTAAATTGGATCTTGTACAGTTGCACTTCAATCGATGGCCAATCATGTGGCAGAGACATGGTATCTTGTGTACTTTTTAGTGTCCCCTTCCGCATCACACATGACCGCAGGTCCTATATTTTTTTTTAAAGAATTATGCTAATGTCATATAAAATGGTATAATTTGTGCCACAATTTACTCACGTAGTAAGTTGTGGTACAAGTTGTGCCACTTTATGTGCCAGTAGCATAGCTTATTTTTTTATGAGCAATGCTAGGTACATATAAAATTCCATAATATATATATATATATATATATAATAGTTGAGTTTATAAATTTTTATTATATGGAGAACTGGAGAAGCTCGACCAATGACCATCGCTAGGTTTGATGTGGGAGGGAGAAAGAAACAGAGAGGAGAGAGATAGAGAGTTATTAGAGAAGAAAACCTAAACGTTGAAACTAACGTTAGTTTAGCCTTTTACTCAGTTAAGTCTCCTGTTAAGGCTTTTAAATGACGTGGCAGATTTTAAGTCGTGGATTTATTTTAAATCAATCTTAGCCCTTAACTGGATACTCTCCATTTCAAAGAGAAATGGAGAGGATCCGGATCCTCCTGTCCTGTCCTTTTCATGTCTGAGTAGTATTCTCATGTTATAAGAAATCAAACATTATTGGTTTGCTCTTGCTCTTGTTACTCTTAAAAACTGAGAAAAAAGAAAAGGAAAAAAGGTTTATTTTTTGTGATCTTGGTTCTTTTGGGCAAAAAAGATTGGGGTTCCTATAGGAGATAATAAATCTTGCTTCTTCTTTTTTTTGTTGGGTTTTTTTTTTTTTTTTGGATGTCTTGATCTATAGGAGATAATGTCAGTGACATGCAAAAATTATAATAATAACTCTATAATCACTATTAAAAAAAGTCATGATTTTGATTCATAGAACTCACTGGTACCGGGTTGCTGTGGCAATGGATTGAAGGAGAGGCAGCTGCTGCGCGAAAGAGAGAGAGAGAAAATTGAGTTTATGAAAAGTTAGGGCGTGGGCAGGGGAAATTTTTTAAGGGCAAAATAGTCTTTTTGTTACTTGGTGAGGTGTCAAAGATTTAAGCCATTAGATTAAAATTTTAGATATTGCATCCCGATCCGTGGAGTAGCTACTATTGTACTTGCAATGATGGCCATGTATCATGCATGTAGCAGAGGGGTGCAATACCATAGGTGTTGCACGGGATATAAATCTGTGGAGTAGCTACTATTGTACTTGCAATGATGGCCACGTGTCATGCATGTAGCAGAGAGTTGATGTGTTTTGGCTATAGGATTGTGTTTATTCATAGTGAACTAAATTGGATCTTGTACAGTTGCACTTCAATCGATGGCCAATCATGTGGCAGAGACATGGTATCTTGTGTACTTTTTAGTGTCCCCTTCCGCATCACACATGACCGCAGGTCCTATATTTTTTTTTAAAGAATTATGCTAATGTCATATAAAATGGTATAATTTGTGCCACAATTTACTCACGTAGTAAGTTGTGGTACAAGTTGTGCCACTTTATGTGCCAGTAGCATAGCTTATTTTTTTATGAGCAATGCTAGGTACATATAAAATTCCATAATATATATATATATATATATATAATAGTTGAGTTTATAAATTTTTATTAGTTTTTATTTGGAGCAAATCTGCTACATCTACAAGTCTGAAATTAATTGTCCAAATTTTTTCTCTATATATTGATTTTCTCATTCTTTTATATGTTGATGATAAGGCATTAAATTTCGCTTGAAATATCGAGTGCATAAAAATATATAATATCATGTACCATACTTCAGGCCACAAACAAGTAAAGTAAAGTTTATAAAATTTTTTGAATTTTTCATTTCATTTCAAATATGAGACAATCTCAAGTTTATCATCAAACAAGATTATATGTTCAAGTTTGATTTATTTTATTGTTGAATAAGCTAGAACTTATTCATGAATTACTTTATTAAGTTATTCATTTCCCATATATAGTAAAAGCATGACTAAACTTTTTTACCTATTCACAAATCTATGCTAAAAGTTAATAGCTTAATATAAGTTGAAATTATATTATTTATGTTAATTAGATATAAACAATTTTTTGCTATGAATTTATAAAAATTAAATTCACTAACCTTGTATTTAAAAATTATATATAAATTACTAGTTTGTAACTCATGTTTATGTACAAAAACATTTAACAATACTAATGATAAGGTTAGTGGCAGCTCTAGAAATTTTTTTTTAGGATGGTCATTAAAAAATTTAAATTTAAATTTAAATTTTTTTAATAAAAATAAAACATGAATATATTAACATCACATTATATATATATATATATAAACAAGAGCAAAAACATAAAGTTTTAAATTTTCTTTCAGAAGTTTTCATATTTTGAAATCATTGTGTGATATGATAGTTTCATTATCAATGTACACAACCAAGCAATCATTAAGTTACTGATCTCCCACTCAATTACCAACATATTTTCTAAATAAGTAACAATATTAACCAAATGCATTATCTTTTTGAAAAAATGTCACAAAAATCCAATAAATTCAGTTAATGACTAAATCAAGCACTAACAGATTAGCTAATCGAAAAGTGTGCATTTTTTTATTAAAAAAATAGCAATTTTAAAATATGCCATTTGAAAACAAAATTTAAAAAATCACAATTGAATGTTTGATTTGGGTTTTTGGGCTAATTTGTTTGTTTGAGAAATTTTTGAGAAGTGCTACATCCACAACATTTTTGAAATAATTTTATAACAAAGCCTATAGGTAATAAGTTTTTATTAGTTCTAATTTGAACCTACTATTGAAATTAATTTTTTTGTCTACTAGTAACAACCTATTACTAATGATTTGTTTCCAAAATATTGTGAAAACAACATTTCCCACAATTTTTTTGGTTCAATATTCAATGGACCAAAATTTTGGAGAGGTTGAATTTTATTTTTAATGAGCTCAAATTGTTATTTAGAGTGTTAAGGTTTTTTTTTTTTTTTTTTTTTTTGGGTGGTCAAGTTTGTTTGTTTGTTTGTTTTTTCCTAGGATGGTCAAAGACTTATATTAATTTAGAATTCAATTTTTTAAAAGTATATAAAAAATATTTTCAAGTCAAGTGGTCATGTGACCACCCTGATTAACACTTGTCGTCGCCCTTTGATAAGGTGATACTACCTCCGTTTTAGTTTGTTTGCCCTTTATTCCATTTTGGGATATCTCAAAATATTGTCCCGTTTCTAAAAATAAAAATTATTAGTTTACTAATGTTTCTAGTATACTCCTACCCTATTTTTAAAACTATTTGATAAGAAAACTAACTAATATTTAAAAAATTCAATTTAATTGCACCTTTTTAATTGCCTCATAAAGAATAACTATTTTTAAAAAAAGTTGATAAATTTATTTAAGGGTAGTTTTGTAAACTTATACATTTTTATTAGGTAGACAAGACAATAACGATGTTCCCTTAAAATGTTTGACTTTTCAAACAGAACAAGCAAATTGGGACGGATGAAATATTATTTATTAAGAGTGTGAGGTAGTTATATATCTTGGCTTTCGTGTTGAATATTAGTAGTAATGTCAATTGACACCAAAATTAAGAAAATTGAAATGAATATTTAGCACAATCTGAACAACAATTAAAAGCTAATTTAAATTTATATATATATATATATATATTACAACAAATTGATAATATTTTTACTACAACAAGGTTGGAGATATCACAAATTTCATAACTTTTTAACATGTCAATGTGGCAGATTGTAATTATTAAATAACTTTTGTATGAGACCATTTTTAATATCATTTTTTTATTAATTGTATATTAATCACAATATGCATGATACCTTAGTAGTTATAAAAAAATGTTATAAATTTATGTATTTAAAACTTAATGGAATAAAAATATAATAAAAAATAAATTAAAAAAAAAAAAAAGCAAAAAGCTGGAATGGGGTTGATGGTTTCGAACTGCGGGCTACAGTATATAAATGACGCCATATATTCATCAATTTCGGGAACAATTTTTAATATGATATGCAGAGAGATTTTGAGGGTTTTTTTTAATTTTTTTTAATTTTTAAGTTGTGACTATCTATGACATAGGGCGTGACGTTTCACAATCCTGGACTGTAGGAAGAAAGCAATAGAAAATCAGCTGTTTATTATTTATTATTTATTTTTGGGTTTTGAATCCAGCTGTATGTTATTATTGTTGACCTGTATCTAAATTGAAATACACAATAAAAAATGCTATTGGTGGAATTTTTATTTTATTTTATAAATTGCTAATACAACGAGTAATTATTGACAAATGATAAAAAAAAAAAAAAAGTGTTTGCGAAAAAGATTATTAGTGAACCATTATTAATTGGTTACAATAACAATTTGTAAAAATGTTATAAGATAATTTCTACATGTAATATTACTCATACACAATTAAAATATATATATATATATATATAATACTTATTATTCAATCAAATAATTTTTTAAAATAAAATAATATTAATGACAAATTCTTTTATAACTTTTGTTAGCATAATTTTTTTAATTAACTTTTTTCTAGATACAATATTTCAAACAATTCCCCATTTTAAAAAGTTTTAAAATGTTAAAAAATAAGTTATACTAAATAAGCACTTAACCTCTCACTTATATAAGTAGCGGTAGGGGTGTGTCGGTTCGGTTTCGGCCAGTTTTCTAAGTGTTGGCCAACCGAAACCGAAATTTTCGGTTTGTGAAATTCTCAAATGAAACTGACCGAAATAGTTGAAAAACTGTCGGTTTCATTTTGTTTCTATTTTAGTTGGTTTTTTTTGGTTTCTTTATCATTTATTTTCTAAGAAAGCAAACAAAGGAAAAAAATAAATAAATAAATAAACAAACCCAGAATATAAAAAAGAGAGAGAAAATTGAAAAAATAAACAAACCCAGAATATAAACAACCAAGCACATGGGTTTTTTCAAAACCCTAACTTTATTTGCACATAAAAATTAAAAAAATAGCATTGATTCAATATTAAACAAACCCAGAATATGAAAAAGAGAGAGGAAATCATGGAGAAATTAAGCAATAGAGCAGTTGAACAAAGCTGATGAACGAAGTTGATACAAAGCGACAGAGAAAGAAAAGAGAAGAAAGAGAAAGAAAAAAGAAGAATCATATCGTGAGAAAAGAAGGAAGATGATCGTATCGTTGGGAGACTGGTGTGGGGAGGCTATTGTGTGGGGGCTGGTGTGCGGAGGCCGATGGTAGAAAGAAGGTTTGGAGTGACTGTGGAGTAAAACTTACCGATGTGAAGGATCTCCCTCTGTCTCTCTTGCTTGTGTGTGAAAGTGACTGTGGAGGGCTGGAGGCTGTGTTCTGTGTGTGAGAGTGAGAATGAGATGTGAGTGAAATGTGTGCTAGGTTTTTAAAATTTTGTTTTAGTTTAATTAGTTTACCTAATTAATTTAAGTTTAATTAGATATTTAATTAGTTTAATGGATTAATGGGCTTGATTATATGCAAGGTCCGAGGCCTAATGCATTAATGCATTTGAAAGGCGTAGTTGTAGGTTGCCCAATATATTTGCAAGGCTGGCCCAATCTAATTTTATATTATATATATAACATTATAATATAAAATATATTATATGTATTATTTGGTTCGGTTTTGGCTAATTCGATGCATATATACGGGAAACCAAAACCGAAACTAAAACCGAAACTTCGATTTGTGAGAAATAGAAACCGAAACCGAACTGAACTAAAACCGAACCGAAATTTTGGACACGATTCGGTCGGTTTCATTCAGTTTTTTCGGTTCTTTGGTTTTATGCACACCCCTAAGTAGCGGGATTTAAAGATTACTTCCCTTTCTCAACCAAGCCCAATATTTAATCAATCCACACACACATATATATAATTGTATATTCAAATCCCAATCATCAATATTTGATTCTCCCAAGCCAAGTCTTTTTTATAAATTGCTTATCTTATTTTTTATTGCTGAGATTTAGTAAATTCATTAGAAGTAATAAGGAGATACATGATACATGCATCATTTGCAAGAGCCAATACAAATTACTTTGACTAGTACACGGGGATACAAAGCCAAAGATTTTTTACATTTTAGCTTAGTATAAATATAAAGTCAGATGACATCTCCTTATTTATAGAATTTTCTAAAACTATCCTAAACAAACATTTTTCCGTTTGCCTTCATCCACATTCATTAGTTGGATCTGTCGATTTGTTCAATAAAAGAATAAGTGATATTAGTCGTAGAAATTATAATATTCACCAAGGCAAATAATATTTGTTAGTTTTTAGTTGTGGCGGAGTCATGAATTTATCTTTAGGGGGTCATATATATACATATATATATATATATATATATATTGTGCGTGTGTATGAAATGTAAAATAGTAATATACAATATTTTCATAACTCAAATTTTCCATTTTATTTGTTGAGGTAATTGTTAAAATACTTATGTGTTTCATTTTAAAGATGCTAAATGTTTAATTATTGTAATTGGTTGACATATGTATTTATGGATTGTATTTTATTTAAATGAAAATTATTTTTATTTTTATTTTTATTTTTTACTTTCTTAAAATTATTTAGGATATTTCCAAAAAAAAAAAAAATTATTTTTTTTTAAAGTTTTTTCAAAAATTTTAGTGGGGTCTAGGCCCCCCTTGGTCATTAAGTGGCTCCGCCATTGGTTTTTAGACACTGAAAGCACAGTGTTTAACCTAATTTTATTGTCAGGTTGATATGTAAGTCAGTTATATAGATCTAGGTTAAAAATTCATCACACATATTGTACATAACACCAGCCAAGGCATGTGTTTATGCTGACATGGTTGGATCCGAACCATACCGTGGGGTACTTGTGAGGAAAGAAAGGAGAACATTGGTTGAAAAAGTGGATCTTTGGCTCTTGCCAATGGCGTGACCATCTTGGGAAAGAGTGAGATTTGCACCTAATATGGATACCTAGCACTAGCGTAAAATGGAGATAGTGACCCCTTATAGTAAAATGCTATAGAACACCCCTAATTGGTTGAGCTTGTGTTGAACCACTGCTGAGGACACGTTCATCACTCCTAGTATTCCTGATGTCCCTTTCCTTGTCTATGGCTTACTCCCCACATTCTAGCAGAGTTGCCTTTCACCCCACTACCTTGCCATTGTCGTGTCTTCTCTCTCCTCTAGCCTTAACATAGAACAATAGCTTTATTAGGATTCAAATGGAGAAATCAAGGTTTGACACCTGTCCTTATGTACCTAACAACATTTCTCATACTATAAGAGAGAACATGTTGCTAAACAGTTAGGGCAAGAACCTAGAAAGATAGTAAGAAAGAGGTAGAAGCTTGGGTAGGAAAAGTAAGGTAGAAAAAAAGGCTTTCTTTGGGAAGAACATTACCATTGTATGAAAACCTTGACTTTTACATAATAGAGAGCTCTAAGAGTGAGGCACATTCTCCCTTTCACTCACCTATGGTTTTTTTTTTTTTTATTCCTTTCAAAGGTTTTTTTCCACATATTTTCTCATACCTTCCTTACTTTCTTGGTTTAGCATTTTCATTTCTCTAGACATTAAAGTGTTGAAGTTTCCATTTTTATTGTTATTAAGCTTTTTCACTTAAATGTACCGTTAGAGTCATCACTCATTCTCTTACATTGTCTTGATAATCTAATTTGCACATACACATATCATGCAGCGGAAAAGTAAATAAGACACAGATATGATGATCCAGAAAAATCAATAAAACAAAATAGTTTCAAGGTAAAAAAAACCTAGGGAGAACTATCCCAAGAAGAAAAATCAACTATATCAAATAGAAGTTTACAGTCAAGAATATTTAATTCGTAGTAAACTTAACTATGATTATAAAACCTAGCTCTGACACCCTTAAACTTCTTTGATGTGGATCTGCTCCAGCATGAACCTCCAGTTCATGCCTTTGATCTTCGATACACTTGATATCTAAAGCTTGAGTTGCAACTTTATTCCACCGGTACTTGTAGTATGTGAAGAACTCCGATATATGCTTGAAAGAGTAGAAGCACAAAACTTCTTAAATCTCAAAAGAGTAGCTCTCCAAGACTTGGAAAACGTGGTTTAGTGTGTTCCTTACATATCGAGTAAGTCAGACTGAAACCCTATGGAGTCCATTTGGTGATGACATTAAGAACCCAATGGAGAGTGAAACACAATTCGCATAAGAAGGCGAGGAGCCAAGTGAAACCATGGTCTTTGAAAGAGAGGGGACGATAAACAAGGATTGAAAGAAGGAGTAAGGTGATAATGGTTTCCAAGGATCTTTGTACTGCGTGTTTTTGCTCGATTCTTTCACATAAAGGAGGAGAGGATGAATTGGCCATTGGAAAGGAAATGGGCATAGAGGAGTGGTTTTTGACTTTTGTTGGTCGGTTTGGGTCATTGATGAGTGGATTGGTCGTATATATTAGCCTAGATATGGCACGGGATTTAACATGAAAGTTAGAAATATTAAATGGAGACAACAAATGACATTAATGTAATCACAACCTATCACATTAATAACTTATTATGATTAATGTATAATAAAAATAGTGTTAATGATGAATTTAGATAAAAAGTGATATTAATGTAATCACAACTGATCATATTAACAACAACAACAACAACAACAACAACAACAATAATAATAATAAGTTTGAAAAAAAAATTACTCTGTATCCCTAACATTACTCTGAAGGTAATATATATACTTGGAGTTGTGAAAGTCAAATAGTTAAATTTGAATTTGTAATTTTATTGTTCTTTTAACTTTTAAGTAATTGGGAGATTATTAAGCAAACTAAGAGGGTTGAAAAAAATTGGGAGTATTGGTTTGTGGAAGAGAGATAGAGATAGGACAAACCACTAAACTCATAGTAGAAAATTTTGTGTGCACATTCTATGGAGCAGGCCTCTCAAAAACTTATGGCCCCATATTTTTGAAGTGATAAGGTTGAATTAGGAAAAAAGAGTGAATTGTGCAATAAGTGACCCTTGCAAATGTGAAAAGCGAGTATTAAGGAGTCGTTTGGTAGGGTATTTTGAGTAACAGTTTTCAGTATTTAAACAACATTACACGTATTTTCACATTTTTTCACTTACACGTATTTTCAAAAAATACAAATAATGTTACTAGAATAACATTACCAAACGACCTCTAAATATTAAGAAGATGTTGACAACCTAGGTTTATTTCCTCTTCTTCTTCCTTTTAATATAATTTCTTATTCATAAAAAAAAGGTTTATTAGTGTTACATCATATATTTCTTTTTAAATAAAGAAATCAAATTCTACACAATATCAAATATTAGCTCTTTGGGGTGGTGGGTGTGGGGGGGAATCTGTTAAACATAATTAATTGATGTGGTAGGTTGTACTTGTACATAATAAAAGTTTTCAATATAATTAATTATTATAAAAATGATGTTGCACTAATCACAATCTATCACATTAATAATCTACAAAATAGTTATGAAGGTGACCTAAATAGATTTTGCGAAATCATTAATAAGAAGAAAAGAGGCTAGCAGCCACACTGTAATCAGATTAATACAATTATTTAATATTTAATATAAAAAATCAACATTATGCGCATGGAATATGATTGTCGCATATTGTTAGTTAGTATATATGATAGCTAGTGTATTCCAATATCTGTTATGACTTATGAGGTGTGGAGTGGGGTTCTCTTGATGTTGCTGTCAATCTCTCTCCGCTTGTTGTCTTCTTTCTTTCATCAATCTCTTTCCTAGTTCCAAATCCCCTTTGGTTACTCAAATTGTTTGTGCCTAAATTTTTCAACGTGGTTTAGTGTGTTCCTTACATATCGAGTAAGTCAGACTGAAACCCTATGGAGTCCATTTGGTGATGACATTAAGAACCCAATGGAGAGTGAAACACAATTCGCATAAGAAGGCGAGGAGCCAAGTGAAACCATGGTCTTTGAAAGAGAGGGGACGATAAACAAGGATTGAAAGAAGGAGTAAGGTGATAATGGTTTCCAAGGATCTTTGTACTGCGTGTTTTTGCTCGATTCTTTCACATAAAGGAGGAGAGGATGAATTGGCCATTGGAAAGGAAATGGGCATAGAGGAGTGGTTTTTGACTTTTGTTGGTCGGTTTGGGTCATTGATGAGTGGATTGGTCGTATATATTAGCCTAGATATGGCACGGGATTTAACATGAAAGTTAGAAATATTAAATGGAGACAACAAATGACATTAATGTAATCACAACCTATCACATTAATAACTTATTATGATTAATGTATAATAAAAATAGTGTTAATGATGAATTTAGATAAAAAGTGATATTAATGTAATCACAACTGATCATATTAACAACAACAACAACAACAACAACAACAACAACAACAACAACAATAATAATAATAAGTTTGAAAAAAAATATTGCTTTCTATCCCTAACTTTACTCTGAAGGTAATATATATAGTTAGAGTTGTGAAAGTCAAATAGTTAAATTTGAATTTGTGATTTTATTGTTCTTTTAACTTTTAAGAAATTGGGAGATTATTAAGCAAACTAAGAGGGTAGAAAAAAAAATTGGGAGTATCGGTTTGTGGAAGAGAGATAGAGATAGTACAAACCACTAAACTCATAGGAGAAAATTTTGTGTGCACATTCTATGGAGCAGGCCTCTCAAAAACTTATGGCCCCATATTTTTGAAGTGATAAGGTTGAATTGAGGAAAAAAGAGTGAATTGTGCAATAATTGGCCCTTGCAAATGTGAAAACCGAGTATTAATGGGTTGTTTGGTAGGGTATTTTGAGTAACAGTTTTCAGTGTTTAAACAATATTACATGTATTTCTACATACTTTTTCACTTTTGCGTATTTTCAAAAAATACAAACAACGTTACTATAACAACATTACCAAATAACTCCTAAATATTAGGAAGATGTTGACAACCTAGGTTTATTTCCTCTTCTTCTTCCTTTTGATATAATTTCTTATTCATAAAAAAAGGTTTATTAGTTTTACATCATATATTTCTTTTTAAATAAAGGAATCAAATTCTACACAATATCAAATATTAGCTCTTTGGGGGTGGTGTGGGGGGATAGTGGCGACGCCACGTTGAAGTTAGGGTGTTCCCAGGAACACCCTGACCTAAAAAAAAAATTATATATAATAATTTAAATTTTTTTATTTGTTTATCCTTAAAAAATAAAATAGGAACACCCTCAAGAAAATTCAGGAACACTCTCAAAAATATTTATGCCAAACAAATTTTGAACTCAGATCAATACCAAATGATTTGTTAGGGAAAAAAAAAAACCAGAGAAAAAGAAGAAGAAGAAAGTAGAAATCCAAGCTTTGACAGTATGGTGGACGAAGTGGAAGTTAATTTGCTTACCATTTGAAATCTCTTCTTCAAGGCTTGTCTGAGTTGTCTCTACTCTCTAGAACTTCCGGAGTGAGAGAGTTACATTTTATGAGAGTTGTAAATGACAAATGCAGCTTTGAAAAGTGATATTAACTATTAAGGGAAAATGACTCAAGGTAGGTGGGAGTGGAGCTTCCTAGAAGCTTCATGAATTATGATTATAATTATCCCAAATTCCCAAAATATTCATTTATTTACAAAATTTTTGTTTTAAAAAATTCAATTATTTACATAATAACTCAAATATGAATTTTAAAAAAATAAACAATCTAAACCCCTTTATTAAGATTTTCTTTCTAAATCATTATATTAATAGCAATTAGGAAAGGTATTATTTTATTTAATCTTTTATGGGATTATTTTATTAATTACTATTGTGTAAGTAATGACTTGTTATAAATCTTGATGTTAAGGCTTAACATTAAATGATTTGTAATATTTGATATTTAGTAATACTTGTTTGAATTAATAATTTTATGCTGTATAAGAATATACTTTTTTTTAAAGAACCTCGAAAAACTCTGAAATGGTACGCCGAAATAGGCTGGTACCGAAATATTCCGTTCCATTGGACAAACCGAAATGGGTTTCAAAAAGGTATTCATAACATTGCAACAAATTATAGTTTATAAAAGATAAACAAATTAATGAAACAACTAAACAACAATAATTAATAATTTTATTAATATTTCAAATGAACTTATAATTTTATTAATGAAACAACTAAACAACAACTTATAGTTTATAATTTTTTTTTTTTGCACAAACTTCATGCCGACCAAATCTTGAATTTCGGCCAGTATTTACCGAAACATCCCGAAACACCTGAAATAGACCGAAATGACCTGAAATTTTTTCAAAGTGGAATAGGAACACCCTGGACAAAATTCCTAAGAATCTATTAAACATAATTAATTGATGTGGTAAGTTGTACTTGTACATAATAAAAGTTGTCAATATAATTAATTATTATAAAAATAATGTTGCACTAATTAATCACAATCTATCACATTAATAATCTACAAAATAGTTATGAAGCTGACCTAAATAGATTTTGCGAAATCATTAATATGAAGAAAAGAGGCCAGCAACCACTCTGTAATCAGATTAATACAATTATTTAATATTTAATATAAAAAATCAACATTATGCGCATGGAATATGATTGTCGCATATTGTTAGTTAGTATATATGATAGTATATTCCAATATCTGTTATGACTTATGAGGTGTGGTGTGGGGTTCTCTTGATGTTGCTGTCAATCTCTCTCCGCTTGTTGTCTTCTTTCCTTCATCAATCTCTTTCCTAGTTCCAAATCCCCTTTTGTTACTCAAATTGTTTGTGCCTAAATTTTTCTTGATTTTGTCTGATTGCTATCATTTTCTTAAACTTGCTGCATTTTTTGTTTTTATTTTTTAAATAAACAAATGTGATTTGTCCATTTCATGCCACGCTAACGTGTCTGTTATAAGCGGGTTAGAAATTCTTTATTTTATTTTATTACCATGGAGCAACATGTCAACAATCTATTAAAACAACTCAGCATTTTTCGGTGAGTGTATGATAAAGTTACACTGCAACGTTGAACAAAAAATGACAAAATTAGTTTTAATGAGAACTAAAAAGAAATGAAGGTCGGCAACATGTCTGCAATTCCTTAAAATTGTCAACATTTTTTTAGAGTAAAATGAGTAGTGAGCATGGTAATATGGACACATTTCTAAACAACCAATACTAGATACATATAGTCTTGGGAGAAATAAAATGAAACTGGTCCTAAAACTTAGCACCAAAAAGTACTTTTTGAACAACAATTAACTACATAAACTAGTTGGCTAAGTTAACTGATGGAAGATAGCATATTTGTTGTTCATGATAGCACAGAAAACAGATGTGGTACAGATCAAGCAAAACGGCAAATTAACATACGTAGGGTACTTTTTCTTTTTTTTTTTGTTTTTTTTGGGGGGGGGGGGGGGGGGGGGGGGGGGTTGGNCAGAGACCCTGGCCTATATATGGTACAAACGGTTTAAAAAGAAAGTGGTGATGATCAATTAGAATACATTGATAAGGAGTTTTAGGATGTTTTATAAAAGATAAAATTTCTATGAATTTTATTTTCCACAAAAAATATCTTACTAGAACATTCATTGCTCCTGCTTTATAATGATGTGGATGCTTTGGCTGCTTCTCCCTTGATATATAGACCAAATGTGGCAATTCATCTAGAAGACCTATCTTGTTCTCCCATATTACCTACAGTAAGATTATATAAATGAGCGTTTATATATAGTTTGGAAAAGGGCAAAACTTAGGTCTTCTAAGGCAGAAAGGCTAGCTTAGGATAAAAGTAGAAAATTAAGGCTTGTTTGGTAGTAGCTTTTAAACACTAGTTTTTAGTATTTAAACAATAATAACACTTCTGACGTGTATTTCTATAACACTCAAACACATATTTTCATAATACTGAAAACTGAACAATAATATTTAACCATTTTTATCAAACGGGCCATAAATTCTCACAAATCATAGAAATAGCAAGTCACTAGTCACAAGTCACAAGTCGTCTGCATTTAGAAATCATTGGTCAACTATTTAAGCTAAAAGGTCATCCCAAACAATAAGTCTATGGACCACAAATTTAATAAAAAATTTTACAACAATCAACTGCAATAAGTTGTACTTAATACATAGTAAAACTCTTAGCAACTAAATGAAATAAAAATGATGTTGCACTAATTATAATATGAAAAAAAAGTTAATGAATGTGACATAGACAGATTTTGTGAAATGATTAAAAAGAGAGGCCAGCAGCCACTCTACAATTGTTTTTTTTTTTTTTTTTTTTTTTTTTTTTTTTTTTTTTTTTTTTGGGGGGGAATCACCTTGATAATAGCTGGATGGTTTTTGCGTTCTGCATTAGAGAATTCTCCAAAGTCACCACTAAGATCACATGGCACGGACTTGTGGACAGCATCCTCAATTTTGCAGCTAAGTCGTTCGTATTCATCCTACCATTGATGAAGACAAACAAATTTGAACATAATTAAATTAAAGGCAGGCATCGATCTCATCGCTTTCCTATTGATAGTATATCAAACAAAAGCATTCTATAATTAAAATATATATATATATATACACACACACACCAACTTCAAAAAAAAAAAATAATAATAAATAAATAAAAACAACGAACTTTTGTGATTTTAGATAGAAAATTAATTTCACACCTAACCTAAGCTTTGGGTTACCTTCATTCTTTTCCATTCCTGTTGAAAATCACTTGAACTACCACCAAGCGTTTGGGGGTTAGTGGAAAAGTATCTAAAGGGGGCTCTAACTTGAATATTGTACTTCTTACAAAATGGAACCCAAAGCTTTGCAAACTTTGAGGCTTCCACAAGAGAGTAGTAAGTGATTGAAGAACAACCGTCATCCGATACGTAGCAAGCTAGCTTGTGAGATGGATAATCAATTGCCAACAAAGAGAGCACAGTGTTTACTGTGATAATTGGTGGTTCTAGCACAGGGTCTGCAGTTGTCACAAACATGTCCACTGATGGAAGCTCAGGTACCCTTTATCAAGATAATTGGAATTCAAAGTTATGAACAACGTAAAGAAAATTGGATCAATAAATCATATTACGCACCTATAACCTAGTAAAGAATATAGTGAAATGAAAATCTTTTTACACTCGTAGACATCGTATCCAGAATTATATGCATGATTTATATAATAGTAACAGTGTGTGAAGATGGTGTACATTAGTAACTGTTTCACTATTCATGATAAATAGGTCGTGTTTATTGTACGCTGATCAAATACTCTGAAATGGTGACTTTCAAGTCGCATTTTCAAACTTGAAAAAATTACTTTTTCTTGGTGTTTATATTTTTCCCTTATGAAATAACCCATAGATGAATTATAGTGGCAACTAAAAGTCATTTATCATTGGCACAATATGTTATATCTTACTGTTGCAAGAGGCGGTCTGGGTACGTTTTGTTTATTACGGGATTCCATTTGGAGCTGATGATTAGAACCCAAGTGAAGGTGAACCATGACTCGCATAGAAAAGCAAGGAGCCAAGTGAGACCATGATTGTTGAGGTAGAGGAGACGATAAATAAGGAGAGAAAGGAGAAGGAGAAAGATTAAGCTATCAAAGGCTCTTTGTAAAGTGTTTTTGCGTGGGATTTTTTCATATAGAGGGAGAGAGATCGGGTTGGCCATGCCCATGGAGTAGAGAGGAAGACAATTTTGGTGGCACTATAAATGCGTGTTTCAGTAGTGCAGGTGTTTAACCCATCAGGACTTTGTTCATTTATAGTGGACTAGCTGCTATTGTATTTGCAATGGTGGCCATGAATCATGCATGTAGCAGAGAGTTGATGTGTCTTGGCTATAGGATTGTGTTTATTCATAGTGAACTGAATTGGATCTTGTACAGTTGCACTTCAATCAATGGCCAATCATGTGGCAGAGACGTGGTATCATGTGTATTTTTTAGTGTCCCCTTTCACGCCGCACATGACCCCAGGTCCTATATTTTTTTTTTTATGAGCAATGCTACGTACATATAAAATTCCACAACATATATATATATATATATATATATAATAGTTGGATTTATAAATTTTTACTAGTTTTTATTTGGAGCTAATCTGCCACATCTACAGGTCTGAAATTAATTGTCCAATTTTTTTCTCTGTAAATTGATTTTCTCATTCTTTTATATGCTGATGATAAGGCATTAAATTTTTCTTGAAATATCGAGTGCATAAAAACATATAATATCATGTACTGTACTTCAGGCCACAAATAAGTAAAGTAAAGTTGAGTAGATCAAGTATTAAAATTTTTGAATCTTTCATTTCATTTCATTTCAAATATGAGACAACCTCGAGTTTATCATCAAACAAGATTATATGTTCAAATTTGATCCATTTTATTGTTGAATAAGCTAGAACTTATTCATGAATTACTTGATTAAGTTCATTTCCCATATATAGTAAAACCATGACTAAATTTTTTTCCTATTCACAAATCTATGCTAATAGTTAATAGCTTAATATAAGTTGAAATTATATTTTTATGTTAATTAGATAAAACAATTTTTGCTATGAATTTATAAAAATTAAATTCACTAACCTTGTATTTAAAAATTATATAAATTACTAGTTTGTAACTCTGTTTATGTACGAAAATATTCAAATACTGATGAATATATTAACATCACAAAAAAAAAAAAAAAAAACACAAGCAAATACATAATGTTTTAAATTTCTTTTCACAAGGTTTCATATTTTGAAATCGTTGTGTGATATGATAGCTTCACTATCAATTTATCAGTTACATCTTTTTTAATGTACACAACCAAAATCATTAAGTTACTGATCTCCCACTCAATTACCAACATTTTTCTAAATAAGTATCAATATTAACCAAATGCATTATCTTTTCGAAAAAAATAAAATCCAACAAATTCAGTTAATGACTAAATCATTACTAATAGATTAGTTATTCGAAAGTGTGCATTTTTTAATTAAAAAAATAGCAATTTTAAAATATGCCATTTGAAAACACATTTTAAAAAATCACAATTGAAGTTTGATTTGGGCTAATTTGTTTGTTTGGAAATTTTTAAGAAATGCTACATCCACAACATTTTTGCAATAGTTTCATAACAAACCTATAGGTAGTAAGTTTTTACTGATTCTAATTTAAACATACCATTGAAATTATATTTTTTTTGTTTACTAGTAAAATTATTACTTATGATTTGTTACAAAAATTGTGAACACAAAATTTTTCACAATTTTTTGTTTAATATTCTACGGACCAAAATATTGGAGAGGTTGAATTTTATTTTGAATGAGCTCAAATTGTTATTTAGAGTGTTTAAGGTTTTTTTTTTTTTTTTAGGATGGTCAAGTTTGTTTTTGTTTTTGTTCGTTTGTTGTTTGTTTGTTTGTTTTTTTTTTTAATAGGATGGTCAAAGAACCATATTAATTTAAAATTCAATTTCTTTTTAAGTATATAAAAAATATTTTCAAGTAGGGTGGTGACCACCCTGATTAACACTTGTCGTCCCTCTATAAGGTGGTATTATTTATTAGGTATGTGAGGTAGTTATATATCTTGGCTTTCTGTTGAATATTATAAGTAAGTCAATTGACACCAAAATTAAGAAAATTGAAATGAACATTTAGCACAATTAAAAACTAATATAAATTCTAATTGTGCTTCAACTTTATATATATATATATATATATATAACAAAAATTGATAATATTTTTACTACAACAAGTTGGAGATACTACAAATTTCATAACTTTTTAACATGTCAAGGTGGTAGATTGTAATTATTAAATAACTTTTATATGAGACCATTTTTAATATCACTTTTTTATTAAATGTATATTAATCACAATATGCATGATATCTTAGTAGGACATTCTGGCTTTTGCCCTTTTTTTTTTTTTTATTTAGCAATTTGCCCCTATTTCGATACTCAATTACTTAAAATGAGTTTCAATAAAATACTCGATTCATAAAAATTGAGTTATGCCCAATCAAACTTAAAAAAAAAAAAAAAAAAAAATCATGGAACTGAGTATAGGAAAATCAAGTTCCATGCAAAAAAAATTTTATAAGTTGATCCTCCATATTAGGGAGACCTATAGTGGCGTTTTTAAGCCATATAGTGACGTTTAAGCACCTATAGCAGCGTTTTTTTGCAAATTTTTTTTTTTATAAGTTCGATTGCCCCATATACCAAGTTTAGGGAGATCTATAGTGGCGTTTTTGAGTCATATAGTGGCATTTTTAAGCCATATAGTGACTTTTTAAGCCCTATAGCGGCGTTTTTCTGCAAAATTTTTTTTATAAGTCTAATTGCCCCATATACCAGATTTAGGGAGCCCTATAGTGGCCTTTTTGAGCCATACAGTGACGTTTTTAAGCCCTATTGCAGCGTTTTTCTGCAAAAAAAAATAATTTATAAGTCTGATTGCCCTGTATACCAGGTTTAAGGAGCCCTATAGTGACGTTTTATGCCCTATAGAGGTGTTTTCCTGCAAAAAGATTTTTTGTAAGTCTGATTGCCCCATACCAAGTTTGGGAGCCCTATAGTGGCGTTTTCAAGCCCTATAGTGACGTTTTTAATTCCTATAGTGGCGTTTTTAAACTCGATTTTTGTAAAATCGAGTTCCATGCATTTTTTTTTTTTTAAGTTTGATCGGGCATACTTGATTTTCTACGAATTGAATATTTCATTAAAACTCGATTTTAAGGTAATCAAGTATCGAAACAGGAGCATATCCCTATATATTTTTGAAATAGGGGCAAATTGCTAAATAAAAAAAAAAAAATTAAGGGCAAAACCCCATAATGTCCATCTTAGTAGTTATAAAAAAATGTTATAAAATTTATGTATTTAAAACTTATTGGAATATATATATATATATATATAAGTTGGAATGGGGTTGATGGGTTTCGAACTGCGGGTTACAAAATATAAAAGCCGCCATATATTCATCAATTTCAGGAACAATTTTTAATATGATCGACAGAGAGATTTTGAGGCTTTTTTATTTTTTAGTTGTGACTACCTCCGTCCTAGTTTGTTTGCTCTCTATTATATTTTGGGATGTCTCAAAATATTGTCATTTTTTGAAAAATAAAAATTATTAGTTTACTAATGATCCTAGTATACTCCTACTTTATTTTTAAAACTATTTGAAAAGAAAACTAACTAATATTTAAAAAATTCAATTTAATTGGGGTACCTTTTTAATTGTCTCATAAAGAATAACTCTTTTTAAAAAAACTGATAAATTTATTTAAGGGTAGTTTTGTAAACTTATATATTTTTATAAGGCAGACAAGAAAATAAATAATATTCCCTTAAAATGTTTGACTTTTCAAATAGATCAAACAAATTGGGACGAAGAGAGTATTATTTATTAAGAGTGTGAGGTAGTTATATATCTTGGCTTTCGCGTTGAATATTATAAGTAAGTCAATTGACACCAAAATTAAGAAAATTGAAATGAATATTTAGCACAATCTGAACAACAATTAAAAACTAATTTAAATTATATATATATATATATATTACAACAAATTGATAATATTTTTACTACAACAAGGCTGGAGATATCACAAATTTCATAACTTTTTAACATGTCAAGGTGGCAAATTGTAATTATTAAATAACTTTTGTATGAGACCATTTTTAGTATCATTTTTTATTAATTGTATATTAATCACAATATGCATGATACCTTAGTAGTTATAAAAAAAATGTTATAAAATTTATGTATTTAAAACTTAATGGATAAAAATATAATAAAAAACATAAATTAAAAAAAAAAAAAAAAAAAAAAAAAAAAAAAAAGGCTGTAATGGGGTTGATGGTTTCGAACTGCGGGTTACAGTATATAAATGCCGCCATATATTCATCAATTTCGGGAACAATTTTTAATATGATATGCAGAGAGATTTATTTATTTATTTATTTATTATTTTTTTTTTTAAGTTGTGACTATCTATGACATAAGGCGTGACGTTTCACAATCCTGGACTGTAGGAAGAAAGCAATAGAAAGTATCAGCTGTTTTTTATTTATTATTTATTTTTGGGTTTTGAATCCAGCTGTACGTTGTTTTGTTGACCTGTATCTAAATTGATATCACAATCAAAAATGCTTTTGTGGGATTTTTTTTTTTTTTTTAAATTGCTAATTAATGAGTAATTATTGATAAATTAAAAAAAAATGTTTGTGAAAAAGATAATTAGTGAGCCATTAATAATTGGTCACATAATAATTTGTAAAAATGTTATAAGATAGTTTGAACATGTAGGCCGTTTGGATAAGCTGAAAACAGAAAAATTTAGCAAAATAATTTTTAAATATGTGAATAGTGTCGTGAGACTCATTTTAATTAAAAATTGCTGAAAAGTGAGGTTTGTGAGTCCCGTGAACAATGCACTGGACCTACTGGTGTGCACAAAAATGTCAAAATTCAGGCTCAACAGTGCGTAGTAATAGTACTCAAAGTGCGTGAAACAACTGTCACTTGTCCCATAAAGTGAAACGGTGCAGAAAAAAAATAAAAATAAAAAGAGAAAAACGCAAAACAAAATGCAGGTAATTCATCTGAATCCAAACACTCACGTAGTGTAAGGACAAATTTGGGTCCCTAGCCCAGGTGGGCCTAACACCCCAACATGTAGCATTACTCATACACATTTAAAAATATATATATATATATACTTATTATTCAATCAAATAATTTTTTTACAATAAAATAATGTGGAGAACGAATTTTCCCTTAGAAGGTATTGTCCGCTTTGAATGGGCGAGGAGCCGATGCCACCCGCACGGATTTGCTCAATTCCCAGTCAAGAGAGAACCTCCCACCCCAGCTTATAAGCATGAGCTCACAAGTAGGGTTACCCATCAAGTAGTACTACTTGATGGGCAAGGCCTAGCATCTGCACTTGCTGGTGCTGCTTGATGGCATTCCTTCGCTTAGGCCCAGCACTTAAGGACGAAGGGGGAAGGTGGGGTTTCTCCTTAAACCCCAAAATGCGCCTTTTTGTGAAGGAACAAATTTCTCCGATCAGGTATTGTTCGCTTTGGGAATGGGCCGAGGAGCCGATGCCACCCTCACAAATTTGTTCAATCACACATTGGGGAGAGACACCCACCTTCCACCTTCCCCAATTAGGTATTGTCTACTTTGAGAATGGGCCAGGAGGCTGATGCCACCTGCATGGGTTTGCTTAATCTCACATCGGGAGAACGCCTCCCACCCGTAACTTATAAGCATAAGCTCATAAGTGGGGTGTACCCATCAAGTAGAACTACAAGTGAGCAAGGCCTAGCATTTGCACTTGCTGGTGCTGCTTGATGGCACTCCTTCACTTAGGCAGTGCTTAAGGACGAAGGGGGAAGGTGGGGGTTTCCCCTTACCCTAAAAGGCGCTTTTATGGAGGAGCGAATCTCTCTCTTAGAAGGTATTGTCCACTTTGGGAATGGCCAAGGAGAGATTCGTTCCTCCACAAAAAGGCGCCTTTTTGGGGTTTAAGGGGAAAACCCCACCTTCCCCCTTCTCCTTAAGCGCTGGGCCTAAGCGAAGGAGTGCCATCAAGCAGCACCAGCAAGTGCAGATGCTAGGCTTACCCATCAAGTTACTTGATGGGTACACCCCACTTGTGAGCTCATGCTTATAAGCTGAAGTGGAAGCGTCTCTCCCGATGTGAATTGAGCAAATCCGTGCAGGTGGCATTGGTCTCCTTGCCCATTCCCAAAGCGGACAATACCTTCTAAGGGAAAGATTCGTTCCTCCAAAATAATATTAATGAAAAATTCTTTATAACTTTTGTTAGTATAATTTTTTTAATTCACTTTTTTCTAGATACAGTATTTCAAACTATTCCCCATTTTAAAAAGTTTTAAAATGTTGAAAAATAAGTTATACTAAACAAGCACTTAACCTCTCACTTATACAAATCCCAATCATCAATATTTGATTCTCCCAAGCCAAGTCTTTTTTATCAATTGCTTATTTTATTTTTTATTGTTGAGATTTATAAATTCTTAGAAGTTGAAAGTTCAAATATGTGTGTAAAACACCCTTGAACGTTTAGACCCTAAATTATAAATTATCAATTCAAGTTATTATCAAACAATTAATGTGCAGAACATGAACATAAGCTAATTACAGAATTGATAAACAATCTAAGCCAATTATAATCACATCCACAACAGAAAATAAAAGGCAAAGATAAAGGAAGAGAGATGCAAACATAAGGACAACACGCGATGTATTGTCGAGAGGAAACCGAAAGCCCTCGGCGTAAACTCTCTCCGCCCTCCAAGCGGTCAATAATCCACTAGAAAATATAGTTGGGATACATGAACAGTAATAGACCCTCTAAGCCTAATCTACCCAGATACCTAAGCCCTCCAAGCTTCTTGCTCCAACGAGGTTGCGCCGAACCTTTTTCTTCTCTACTTACCGGATTCTGCTATAACCCATAGCATCAACAATAACCATTGGTCCTTTCCAAACTGCTTCCCTTAGCACCAAAAGAACCTTCTCACAGACGTGGGTATGGTGAGAAAATGATTTGGTCAAGAACTCTCAAGGATGTATCAATGAAAGGATGAGAGTAGAGGAATTTGAAAAGTCTCTTAGGTGAAGATTGTGGATGAGGCAATCTTGTTTTTCTCTAGGGTTTCTCTCTCAAAATTCTCTCTAGAAGCTCTTTACATTTCGTGGGTTTAAGAGTATTTATACTAGGGTGAGAATGGAATGCGAAGAGTCAGTTTTTCAAACAAGGTGGTCTGGCGACTTGGCCTCGCAATTGTGCTGAGTCGCGAGTTCAAGCCGGAGTTAACGACCTGGCCAGCCTGGGACTTTTGTCCTTAGTGCAACACTGGCGTGACTCTTCAGCTCTCTTACATGCTCCACATGTGTGCCAACTTTGGCGGCTTGTCAATCGCGAGTCACCCGCGAGTCAGCCGCGAGTCTCTGCATCTTTGCACAATCTTAGCATTTCTTCACACTCTCTCACCCACTACCCTTACATGAATCCCACCTAAATACAGGGTTTCTAAGTGCTGAAATATAAGAAATTGGCACGGAATAAATACACAAGATGGTTGATTAAATTCAACCTTACAGAAGTAATTAGGAGATACATGATACATGCATCATTTGCAAGAGCCAATACAAATTACTTTGACTAGTACACGGGGATACAAAGCCAAAGATTTTTTTTTTTTTTCTTTTTAGCTTAGTATAAATATAAAGTCAGATCTCCTTTTTTATTGAATTTTCTAAAACTAACCTATACAAACATTTTTCGGTTTGCTTTCATCCACATTCATTAGTTGGATCTATCGATTTGTTAATAAAAGAATAACTGATATTAATCGTAGAAATTATAATATTCACCAAGGCAAATAATATTTGGTAGTTTTTAGTAGGGTGGAGTCATGAATTTATTTTTAGGGGTCATATATATATATATATATTGTGTGTGTGTATGAAATGTAAAATAGTAATATACAATATTTCATAACTCAAATTTTTCATTTTATTTGTTGAGGTAATTGTTAAAATACTTATGTATTTCATTTTAAAGATGCTAAATGTTTAATTATTATAATTGGTTGACATATGTATTTATAGATTGTATTTTATTTAAATGAAAATTATTTATTTATTTTTGGGATAATTACAGTAAACTCACCTGGTTAGGCCCGTTTTCACTTTGCCTACCTGGTTCAAAACTTAACACTTTGCCCACCTGAGGTGCCTTCCGTTAGGGATCTGTTACCTACCTCTCCGTTTGCCGTTAGAAAAACACATTTTTAGAGAAAAACAGAATAACAAAATAAAAAAGTTAGGGCTTTTTATTTCTTAAGAACTTCTATAAGAACAAAACATAGGAATAGCACAAATCAAATGCTCAATGAAATCACTTTTAATAGGAGGATGACTAGAGGTGGGAGTATAGGACAATTCCTTCAATAAAGACTTCATCATACAATCCTAACAATCCAATTGCATGCTCCACAGTCCACACTTGGAAAACCCATTGAAACGTGGATTAGGAAGCAATTACAAAACCCAAAAAGAATTCACAAAAGGGGATTTTGAGAGAAACAAGTTGTGTCAAAACAATATCATATGAGAGGCCAACTCTTTCATTTTTAGGTCTCTCTCTCAAACTCTCATCGTCTCTCACTCACTCACTCCATCGTCTCTCTCTCTCCAAAACTCAATTTACCCTTTGTTCCACTGCATCGAAAGTCAATTTGGTTGTTCCACAGCAAAACCCAGATCAACCACTATCTTTGCTTCATGGGTTTTCTTTTTCCTTTTCTTTTTTTGCTTTTGGGTTGTGGGTTTGATAATGATCTGATTATGGTGGGTCATGGGTTGTGGCTTGTGGTGGTTGTGGATTGTGGGCAAGGTGGTGGTGGTGCTAAGTTGTGGGTTCTGATAGTGGTGGTGGAAAAAAAATTTCTATCATCTATGACAATTTCTTACCCAGGTTTGGCGTCTTCCAAAGCAAATGACTTCTTGTGAAGTCATAGCAACAGTCATTGACTCGTTTTCTGGGCTAAGTTATAGAATTTTTCTAGATCTAAAGATTTGGAGTGGCTCCCTCTCTTGGAGTTCAGTTTTCTGGGCAGCTGGAGGCTGATTTCTAGATCTTTAGATTTTTTTTGTTTTTTTGATTTTTTTTTCTTTAAAATTGTATTAATACTATAAAAAAATTATTAAAAAAAAAAAAAAAACTCTCTTTTTTCTCTCTCTCCCATGGCCTCCATAAAAATCCAGATTTCCAAAATCAAAAGAACAAGAAATACAATTTGAACCCAGTGAAACTAGAACTGATTGACTCTTTTCCATGCTTTGGTTTTTTATTTTATGGCTTTCGTAGTTTGTGGGGTTTCGGTCTTGGTCGCCAGAGCCTGGAGATGAGCTTGCACTAATGGCTTGGGATTTGAGTGAAGCCGTGGTTTACAAATGTTGTGTTCTTGTGTTCATGAGGAGAATAGCAATACTGTTGATTTGTGTTTTGTTCTTATAGAAGTTCTTAAGAAATAAAAAAGCTCTAACTTTTTAATCTTTGTTATGTTTGTTTTCTCTAAAAATGTGTTTTTCTAATGGCAAACGGAGAGGTAGGTAACAAATCCCTAAGGAAGGCACCTCAGGTGGGAAAGTGTTAAGTTTTGAACACGGGTAAGCAAAGTGAAAACGGGCCTAACCCAGGTGGGTTTACTGTAATTATCCTTTTTTTTTTTTTTTTACTTTCTTAAATATATATGTATATTATCAAGTATGGGGGAAAATGATAAGGTTATTTAGAAATTTTCAAATTATTTAGGATATCTCCGAAAAAATATATATATATATTTTTTTTTTTTTTAAGTTTTTTCAAAAAATTTGGGGGGGGGGGGGCTAGGCCCCCCTTAGTCATTAAGTGGCTCCGCCACTAGTTTTTAGACACTGAAAGCACAATGTTTAACCTAATTTCATTGCCAGGTTAATATGTAAGTCAATTATATAGATCTAGGTTAAACATTCATCACACATATTATACATAACACTAGCCAAGGCATGTGTGAATGCTGACGTGGTTGGATCCGAAAAGTACCATGGGCTAGTTGTGAGGAAAGGAAGAAGAACGTTGGCTGAAAAAGTGGATCTTTGGCCTGTGCCAACAGTGTGACCATCGTGAGGAAGAGTGAGATTTGCACCTGATATGGATACCCAGCACTAGCATAAAATGGAGATAGCGACCCTTTATGATCAAATGCTATAAAACACCCTAATTGGCTGAGCTTGTGTTGGACCACTGCTGAGGACACGTTCATCACTCCTAGTATTCCTGATGTCCCTTTCCTTGTCTATGACTTGCTCCCCACGTTATAGCATAGCCGCCTTTCACCCCACTACCCTAACATCGGCATGTTTTCTCTCTCCTCCAACCTTAACATAGTACAATAGCTTTATTAGGATTCAAATGGAGAAATTAGGGTTTGAAACTTGTCCTTATGTACCTACCAACATTTCTCGTACTATAAGAGAGGAATATGTTGCTAAACAATTAGGGCAAGAACCTAGAAAGATAGTGAGAAAGAGGTAGAAGCTTGGGTAGGAAAAGTAAGGTAGAATCAAAGGATTTCTTTGGGAAGAACATCACCATTGTATGAAAATCTTGACTTTTACATAATAGAGAGCTCTAAGAGTGAGACACATTCTCACCTTCACTCACCTGTGGTTTTTTTATCCCTTTCAAAGGGTTTTCCACATAATTTTCCCACGCCTTCCTTACTTTCTTGGTTTAGCATTTGCATTTCTCTAGACATTAAAGTGTTAAAGTTTCCATTTTTATTGTTCTTAAGCTTTTTCACTTAAATGTACAGTTTCATCACTCATTCTTTTACATTGTCCTGATAATCTAATTTGCACATACACATATCATGCTGCGGAAAAGTAAATAAGACAAAAATATAATGATCCAGGAAAATCAATAAAACAAAATAGTTTCAACGTAAAAAACCTAGGGGGAACTATCCTAAGAAGAACAATCCACTATATCAAATGGAAGTTTAAAGTCAAGAATATTTAATTTGCAGTAAACTTAACTATGATTATCAAACCTAGCTCTGAAACCCTCAAACTTCTTTGATGTGGATCTGCTCTAGCATGAATAGGGCTGTAAATGAGCCAAGCTTTGTCAAGTAGTGAATGTTCAACCTCGGCTCGACAGCAAAAATAGAATGTTCAAGCTTGGCTTGAGCTTGATACAAGCCTATAAATAATGTTCAAGCTTGAGCTCATTATAAAGTATAAAAGCTTGAGCTCGGCTTGGCTTGGCTTGGCTTGATTCATTAGTCAAGCCAAGCTCGAGCTAAATATCAAGCCCAAACTCAAGCTCGATATCATGCTTTTGAGCTTGAGATCCAACATAAGTATATTATCAAACTTGTATCGAGTTTATTATCTAGCCTATTTAGTTTAGATGACTGGTCTCAACTTATAATTAATTAAAGTTTTAGAAGGATATAAGTTTACTTGTCAAGCTCATATCAATTTTATTACCAAACTCATAAATAAGCCTAGGCTCAACTTGTTTTGTTACTTTTGTATTAAGCCTTGGTGTTCACGAGTTTGTTCATAAACAATATGTTTTACTCGGGCTTGACTTGTTTATTAAACAAGCCTAAAACTAAAGCTTAAGTGTAAACAAACAAACATGAACGAGTTTTTTATCAAGCTAAGCCCAAGCTGTTTATGAATAGCTTGGTTCATTTACAGTCCTAAGCATGAACCTCCAGTTCATTCCTTTGATGTTCAATACACTTGATATCTAAAGCTTGAGTTGCAACTTTATTCCACTGGTACTTGTAGTATGTGAATGAACTCTGGTAAATGCTTGAAAGAGTAGAATCACAAAACCTCTTAAATCTTAAAAGAGTAGCTCTCCAAGACTTGGAAAACTTGCTTTAGTGTCTTCCTTATATACCGAGTAAGTCAGACTGAAACCCTAAACATTTAATGGGCTGTTGGGCTTTAAAAAAAAATTTTGTAGATCACATCTTAATCGATCGAAGGCTTCTCTTGATTGGTTGAGCTAGCCTGGTTTTCAAATCCTGAACTTGCAACTTGTACGTTCTTGAATTATGACTTGTAGCACTTTGAGCAATGTTTAGCATGGTTTTGAAACCCGGACCGGACCGTATGGTCTGACCGGAAAAACTGTAAACCTCTGAGTTTTGCGGTTTTTTTAGCTTCAAAAACCGTTCTATAGAAAAAAAGCAGGGACCCGTGCAAACCGTGGTCGGACCATATGGTTCTGAGAACCGTTACCGGTTTTTGAGGTTTGAACGGTTCCCTTTTTTCGGCAAAGTTTTGGCTAATACTTCAGCAGTTTTTTGGGTTTTTTAAGATCTGGAACCAAATGAAAGGGAGAAAAATAAAAATAAAAAAACAGAGAAGAAAAAGAAGAAGAAGAAGAAGCAGAGGAAGAAGAAGACAACGAAGAAGAAGGAGAAAAGCAAAAATGAAGAAATCAACCCTCACAAGTCACAGCAAGCAGCCTTCATCATGTGAACCCAAGCATGTGACTAACTTCCAGATGACTAACCCAAGCATCTTACTCTTCTTCTTTGTTTCGTCCTCACCTCCATATGCTAACTTCTCTTTTGCTTTTTTTTTTGGCTTTCTTTTGTACTTGTTATTAAGTATTCAAGCCATTGAGATACTCCAAGAGCCGGTGCTTCCTTTTGTACTGATTTTTAGTTTTATGAACCCAAGCATGTGACTACATTGGAAATGACAAAGGATGGTGGAAAATTGAATGGTTGGAGTTAGGAGTGTTAGAATATTTACAACCACATACCATAAATATAGCCAAGTAAAATATGTAGGCTTGAATAGGCTTTGAAGATGATTGACAGGTTGCTTTCTGTCAACTACTCTTTTTAAATTTCGTTGGGCTCCTTTAATCAATTTTGTAAAGCTTTAAGTCTTTATCCGGCCACTACTCCAGCTTTTGTTTATTTTTTTATTATAAAAATTTTCTTAAAGAGTTGAATATTCAAATGGGTTTGGGCATAAAACAATTGATTGGATGGTCTAATGGGCTTGAGCATAACTTGAGATAATTTAGACATAAACTCTTATAAAAAGATTAAAAAAAGTAAAATATTGAGTTTTATCAAACAATATTTATATTTGCTTAAGATTCCATATTTTTTATTTGCCTTATGAAATTTGTGATATAAAAAAGACATTAGAAAATTAGATCTTTATATTTATTTAGACTATTTTAGTTCATTTTTCTACTTATATTAATTTAATATTTTAGTTCATATTTTTAATAATTATTAAATTAATTATGATGTCATCACGGTTCGACCCCGGTTCGATCTCGGTTCGACTTCAAAAATCTTGAACCTCTATCTTTTACGGTTTAATGAACGGTCCGGGTCTGAAAACCTTGATGTTTATAACATTTCATAGACACTAAGATCTATTCCTAGACAAGTTTATGAATTCGGTTTGCCAACACACAAATCATTTAGAACCTAAACATTTATACCTAAATATTTAGAACCTAACAATATTTATTATGATGGTTGATATACAATAATACAAAAATTGACTGTGTTTACCAAAAAAAAAAAAAATGTCGAAATAAAATTATATTGGTCCTCATGTGAGAGTCTATTCAAAATCATATTGACTACAAATTCATATAATAGATTCATTCAATGTTTAGTGTATGATCAATTACAAATTGTGCACTTTGTAATCTATAAAGTAGCCAATGTCTTTCTATCGCTAAGAAAGAGAACTCTCTCTTCTCTTAGGCAGCAGAAGTTGTTCAGTCCCTTCTTTCGAAGGAGAGTTTTGTCACCTCTAGTGGTAACAAGTTTACTTCTAGAGCTTGTTGGGGTTTCTTTTTTCGGGTTATAGGGAAACACGTATCTTTTCTTGAGTACTCTATTACCTTCTGTTAGCCATGGAGGATCTGGTAGATAAATGGAGTAACTTCTCACTGTCAAACAGAGAAAACACTGGGTTTGTTCTTCAAAAGGATCAACGATCAGGAGAGTTCATCATTGCGGCACAGTTTCTGAATCCACACTTCTTGAATATGAGATTTTGGCAAGGACTTTGAAGCAACTATGGAGGTCCATGAAGGGTTTCAAGATCCAAAACCAGAACGATCACAGAGTCCTCTTCATCTTTGACAACTTGAACGATGTTGATCGAATCCTTCAAAGCCAACCCTAGAGTTTTGACAAATACTTAGTTATGTTACCAGCGATATGATACAGATGTTTTAGTCTGTGACCTGGTGTTTACAAAAGCACTCTTTTGGGTGTAGGTCCATAATATTCTGGTACGTTTCATGAACACAAAAGTTGCTGAGGGAATCTGTGACATTGTAGGCGAAGTGCAAAAATCAACCAAGGTAGTTGATGATGATGGTGAATATTTTATCCGGGTTTGAGTCAATATCGATATTACCCTACCCTTCTGTTGAGGAAGGGTTATAACCATGGAGAATGATGAGAAACATTGGGTTAACTTTAAGTACAAGCGCTTGCCAAATTTTTGTTTCTGGGGTGGTCGTCTAAATCACAGCGACAAAGATTGCAGTCTCTAGATTGAGAGCAAAGGTACCCTTTCGCCGAATAGTCAACAATTTAATTACAGTCTGAGGGCAACCTTATATACGGCTGGTGGGAAGAATGTCATCTATGTCCCAGGTTTTTACGAGTGACGGCAACCTTATGTTAATTCGAAGCCTTCTGAGGTGGTGCCCAATCAAGATCTAGCAGTTGGCTTATCAGAACAAGTTCCGGTTAGGGAAGTCCAACCAGCAATGATTACAAAAAATGGGGTTGAAGGAAGTAATGGCGGGGAAGAGGTAGACATGGTAACAGAAGTAACTGAAAGCATTGAAGGAGGCAGGCTGTCAGAATCAAATTTGGAGCCAAAATTATCGCCAATTAAGGACCTTATCTCCAATGGATTGTCACCTATTAAAGCTCTAGTTATTGTGGGAAAGGAATTTAATGCGAAGTCATTAAATAGAGAAGACGTTGATTCAGCAAAATTATTTGAAATCAAAATCAATGAAATTGATGAGATTTTAAATATTGCAAGTCATACTTCGGGTTTCAAAGGAAATTCAATGCTCAAAATTTATGATGGTAATAATTCACATGCAAACCCTAGCAGTCCCATAATGGAAAATACGTTAGACGATCCTGAAGTTAATGCTCCTCCAACATCCAAAGTAACAGGTTCCCACGCAGCCACCGGACTAAGTACTAGGAGCAGAAGCAATAAACACATCAGGAAAAAGGCAGTGAGTACCAAGGAACAAAGCAAACTGAGTGGAGGGAAGAGAGGTGGGGAAGGCCATCTGGAGCTACCAAGTAAGCGTAGGCTGGTTTTAAAGGATGATGAAAATTGTTCAAACTTAATGGTGGAGGCTGAGAATCAGCCCCGCCAATCGTAATGAGTTGTTTAGTTTGGAACTATCATGGGCTTGAGAACCTATGTACAATGAATGAGCTTGCTAGTCTGGTGCGGGCTAAAGATCCCTCTATCGTGTTTATTGCCGAAACATGTACAAATGAAGCTAGGCTAAAAGATGTGAAAAGAAAAACATAGTTTGAAAACATGTTTATAGTACCAAGAGCAAATCGGGGTGGTGGTCTAGTGCTGTTTTGGAAGGAATCAGCTGAGGTCTCAGTTGAAGGGTCTGAAAAGAATCACATTGATGCTATTATCAACAAAAACAAAGAACACGAATGGTGCTTTACAAGATTCTATGGGGAACCTGACACTCACAGGAGAATTGAATCTTGGACCTTCTTCGGAATCTAAAAAGGAAATTTAACATTCCATGGTTATGCGCAGGTGATTTCAACGAACTAATCAGAGGTGATGAAAAATTAGGACGTAATAGACGAGGTCATGGTCAGATGCAACTCTTTAGAGATGCAATTGATGCTTGTGGATTTATGGACCTTGGATACTCAAGCACAAAGTTTACATGGAGCAAACACTTCTCAAATGGGCAATCGATATGGGAGAGACTTGATAGAGCTTTTTGCACTAACGAATGGCTACAACAATTTGCAGGTACAAAGGTTATACACCTGAGTTGTACAACATTAGACCATATACCAATTTGGATTGTTCCAAGCGGCATTGACCCACAACCATTGTCTAGGCCTTTTCGGTTTGAAGAAGTTTGGCTCACAGAGGAGGGGTGTGGTAGAACAATTGAATCAGTTGGGAGAACTCCCTGTCATAGTGAAACTGGGACAATGGTGATGAAAAAAATTGAGAAGTGTGGATCAGAGCTAACCCAATTGAGTAGGAAGAAGTTTGGGAACATCAGACGAGAGCTAAATAAGAAGAGGAAACAATTGAGCAAAGTCGAACAAGTAGCCATTCAAACAGGGGTGAACTTTCGAGTTAGGGAACATATGAAGGATATTAATCAGCTGATGGTGAAGGAAAACATCCTATGGAGGCAACGGGCTAAATCCTTTTGGCCGGTTGGGGGTGATTAAAATTCCAAATATTTTCATAGCAAAGCTACCTTAAGACACCGAAGGAATAGGATCACAGGAGTTAGTAATCTAGCAAGTGAATGGGTTACTCACCCAAATGAGATTGCACACTCCTTCATGGAATTCTACCAGACCTTGTTCACTTCATCAAATCTGAATGCGGGGGGACCAGAACTCAACCAATTGGAAAGACTTGTGAATGAAA
The DNA here is from genome assembly GCF_002906115.3 of Quercus suber. Classification (NCBI taxonomy): domain Eukaryota; kingdom Viridiplantae; phylum Streptophyta; class Magnoliopsida; order Fagales; family Fagaceae; genus Quercus; species Quercus suber. The sequence continues at coordinate 63,947 of NW_027070109.1, forward strand.
ACATGAATGCTCAGCTATCTCAAGAATTCATGGAGTGGGAAGTCCAAGCGGCCTTGAAACAAATGGTTCCCCTAAAATCTTCGGGGCCTGATGGTATGCCTCCTCTCTTTTACCAAAATTATTGGGACCTTGTTGGTGGTGATGTAACAAATTCAATTCTATCCTTCCTTAATACAGCCACACTACCTAAACCCCTTAATCACACATTCCTCCCCTTAAACCCAAAAATAAAAAACCCCATATCCGTGTCAGATTACCATCCAATAAGTCTATGCAATGTTCTTTACAAAATCTTCTCTAAGGTCCTAGCAAATAGACTTAAAAGAATACTTCCATCCATCATTACTGAACACCAAAGTGCCTTCACAAAATATCGTTTAATCTCTGATAATATTCTTGTGGCTTTCGAAACCCTCCATAGCATGAATATTCATAAATCTTGCAAGCATGGTTACATGGCTATGAAATTAGATATGAGTAAGGCGTATGATAGGGTGAAATGGTCTTTTTTAGGGAGTACTATAAGAAAATTGGGTTTTAATGAAAGGTGGATAACACTCATGATGATTTGTGTCAAAATTGTGTCCTATTCGGTGTTAGGACATATGTGATTCAATGTTAAGAACATATGTCAACATTTTATATAATTGGCTAATCCTTTGACAAAACACACTTTACTTGTAATTGAGTAGATCTAGGATGTGTTTAATACTTCAAGAAATAAGGTTTCAAGTTCAAGTGTTAAATCCATGCAAGTCTATCCAAGAATCAAGTGAGAAAGTGCTGAATTTTAAAGCTCAATAGCTAACATCTATCGAGGTTTAAAAACTGTTGAAGCCCATGGCTCGACAGCTAGCTTGATAGATGACTATTTATCGAGGTTTATGAAACTTAGTTTTTCAGAGCTGTTTTTCATCCAATTCGTGGGTATATGTTTAGGCTTTCTTTTCTCACAACCCTAAACATATATAAGGATTATTTTGAAGGCCGTAAAAGGTTACGCACAGTTGCACAAGAGCATAATTCCACAAGTGTGAAGAAAAGTGTGACCGGAAACTTAGTTTGCCCTAGTTCTTCTTTCTCTTGAAGAAGCTGTTATGTTTTGGTTTTGTGACCAAGCAACTTCATGATCTTCATCGTGTGATGAACTAAAAAACTTTGCAGCCAACATTCTTTCTCAAGTTGGTAGTTAAGTTGTGTACTGGGATCCGCATAATTGATTAGTCACGTACTAGGAGCCATGCATTAAAAAGGAGAGATTATCACTACAGAACAAGTCCAATTGGGTATTGGGGTAAGGGTTCAACTGTAGGTTAGTATAAGGTACTTGGATTCTTTTACTTGTAACCGCTTATTTTGATAATAGTGGATTCTTGGGAGTGGTAACCTTAGAATCACCCGGTCGGGTTTTTACCGTGTAGGTTTTCCCCATTTGTAAAAACATTACCGTGTTAATTTTATTTCCGCTGCATGCTTAGTTTAATTGGTGATTTGTTTGTGCTACCATGCATTTTGCATGTTAATTTAATTAATTAATAAACTTGGCTAATTTATCAATTAATATATTACAAGGGGTTAATATATTCTTGGCCTATCAAGTGGTATCAGAGCATGCACACTCTGATTAGGTTTTAATCTTTGCTGTGTGATCCATTGATCCTTGTTTGTTATAGATAGAGGACAGTCTCTTATTATACCTCTTTTATTTGATGGCACTAACTATGCATACTAGAAAGTACGCATGAGAGATTTCTTGTAGTCTTTAGATGAGAAAGTGTGGCAAGTTGTGGAGATAGGCTGGACCAAGCCTACGGAAGTGCCGGCTGACTAAGATGATGCAAAGATCAAGGTAGCAAACTTCAACAGCAGGGTATTGAATGCTGTATTCAATGCAGTCATGAATGAGAAGTTCAAGAAGATATCCTCTAATGAAACTGCTAAGGAAGCATGGACCATTCTCCCAACAACCTATGAAGGAACCAAGGCTGTCAAGGATTCAAAGCTTCAGAAGCTCACTACAAGCTTTGAAGAGATCAAGATGGAGGAGGATGAGTCATTCGATGAGTTCTATGCCAAGCTCAAGGACATAGTGAACTCAACTTTTAATCTTGGAAAAACTATTCCTGAACCCAAGATTGTGAGAAAGGTGCTCAGATATTTACCCAAGAGATTTCATGCCAAGATCACCACCATTGAGGAATCAAAGGATATTGACAAAATTCCTTTGATAGAGTTGGTTGGCAATCTGCAGACCTATGAGTTGGGTTTGTCTAGGATTGGGAAATCGAGCAAGAACAAGAGCATGGCACTAAAGACCAAAAGCAGTGATATTGATGAGTCTTCTAATGATGAAGATTTTAAGATGAAGTCCTACATCACTAGGCAATTCAAGAAGTTCATGAAGAATGCCAATGCAAAGGGCTTCGACAAGGACCGTAGGCAATCCAATTCCTCACAGTTAAAGAGCCAAGATAAAGGGAAAAAGGATGCTAGGAATTGCTGTCAGTACATTGTTCCCTTAGGACCAAAGTGCTTTGGGTGTTAAGGTTTCGGTTATATGAAACAAGAGTACCCTACTTATCTCAAGACTATCAGAAAAAGCAAGGCACTTACTGCTACCTTGAGCGACATCGAGCTTGAGGATAACTCCGATAATAAGGATGATGGAATCCTAAATGCCTTCACTGCCACCTTAAATCCTATTGAAAGGATTGTTGAAGATGTGGATGAAGAAGAGGAATTGGTGGAGTCTAAGTTTGACAAAATGGATGAACAAGATGACATCCACACAGCCTATGCAAAGTTATACAAGGTCTTAGAAAAGCACGAGAAGTTGTATAGGATGGCCACCAAGAAGCTTAGTGATATGGAGCTTAAGCGAGAAGAAATCTCTACAAAGTTTGATGAAGCCAATCAGACTATTGGAGCACTGAGATTTGAAAATAATTTCTTAGCTGAAAAGACCAAGAAGCTTGAGGTAGAACTGTTCCAAGTTAGAGCTCAGCTGGAGAGGACTTCAAGCGCTAAGCTCGATGAGATGCTCAGTCTTCAGAAATCTATTTCCGATCGAATCGGTTTAGGGTATGATTTCTCCTCTCCTAGTTTTGCTTCTATTTTTGTTCCTCTTGCTAATAATGTTGAAACTAAGAATAATGATGTTAAGAATGAATTAGCTAATGAGAACGTAGACAAGGGTAAATCTATCTTAAGAGCACCCCCTAAGCTTGATAAGAAAGAGATTAAGAATCCTAGAACTAAGAAGGGAAACTCTCAAAAGCCTAAGCAGAAAAAGCAATATTTCTGTCATCACTATAGCGCAGCTAGATATACTCGACCTAATTGCTATAAGTGGTTAGCCACTCAACAGAACAACAGCATGATTGCGTCGGGAGATCAGAATCAGCTTCTATCCTTTTTTGCTCCTCTTGGAGATCTTCTCAAAGCCTTCATGTTCCTTTCGAACTTGAACAAATTTTAACTCTTCCCTCTCACCACCGGATCAAGGGTTCTCTAAACGAAAAGGTTCTTCCCAAGGTGTGGAAGGAAAAGGGCTCCAAGTGATTCTGTCACTTTTTTTCTCTCTCTCTTTCCTTCTTATTTTTGTTTTGCATTACTTATGTGTTTTGCTTTCTAGTTTTAAGTCAGTCTAGTTTTATGCATTTCTTTGTCTTGTTTAGCATGTTTTTGTTTGGTTACTTTTCATTTTTGCTTTATTTTGTTTTTCATATAAAAATTTAAAAAAAAAATTTAAAATTGAAAAATAAAAAAACAGTGTGTGTTTGTGTACATTGGTACTTGTGTACCTTGGATGGCCATTGAAACAAATTTTTCTAAACTTTGTATCTCTTGTAGCTTAAATGAGCATCTATATACACAACTAAGCAAGTGAGCTTTGTGGCTCGTGTTTGTGATGAGTAAGATTAAGTAATCACTTGTACTTAACTCTCGTATCACTCTTTTTGATGGGAATGACTAGAAAATCCTAAGAGAAATGCATAAATAACCATCTCACCACTATTGCCCGCCAATCATGAAATGACATTTGTATGCTTTGACATAGCAAAAGTGGAATGTCAAATGCTTAACATCATTGGGTATTTCTTTTCTCTTTCTTATATGCCCATGCATGGTGTAAGGTTGAATTTAATCAACCATCTTGTTGGCTTTATTCCGTGCCAAATTTGCTTGTATTTCAGCATTTAGAAACCCTATATTTAGGTGAGAATTATGTAAAGGTAGTGTGTAAGAGAGTGTGAAGAAAAACTCAAGTTTGTGCACTCAGTAAGTGACTCGCGACTAGATCTCTCGGCTTGCTTGCGGCTTGCAAGTCGCCAAAAGTGGCACATGTGTGGAGCATGCAGAGGAGCTGAACAATCACGCCAGCTGGAGCACTATAGGACAAAAAGTCCAGATTGGCCATTCAGTTAGTTCGCGGCTTGAACTCGCGACTCAGTCAAGTCGCGAGGCCAAGTCGCCAGTCCACTATGTTTTGGAAAAATTGACTCTTCGCATTCCATTCTCACTCTAACATAAATACCCCATATACCCACGAATTGTATAGAGCTATCAGAGAGAATTTTGAGAGAGAAACCCTAGAGAAAAACAAGATTGATTCATCCACAATATTCACCTTTGTTTCTTTAAATTCCTCTACTCTCACCCTCTCCATTGTTACATCCTTGAGAGGTACACTTAGCCAAATCATTTTCTCACCATACCCATATCTATGAGAAGGCTTTTTGGTACTTAGGAAGTAGTTAGGAAAGGACCAATGGATATTGGTTGATGCTATGGGCTATAGCGGAATCCGATAAGCTAAAAAGGACAAAGGTTAGGCGTAACCTCGTTGGAGCAAGAAGCTTGGAGGGCTTAGGTATACTAGGTAGATTAGGCTTGAAGGGTCTTCTACTGTTCATGTATCCTAACTTCATTCTTTAGTGGATTATTGACCATATGGAGGGCGACGGAGAGGTTTTACGCCGAGGACTTCGGTTTCCGTTTCGATAACACATCGCTATGTTGTCTTTGTATTTGCATCTCTCTTCCCTTAATCTTTGCCATTTAATTTCTGCTATGGATGTGATTTTATTTAGTTTAGATTATATTATTAATTCTGATTTAGCTTATTTACATTTTCCACACGTACATTGTTTGTTAATAAGCTTGAATTGGTCATTTGTAATTTAGGGATCTAAACGTTCAAGGATGTTTTACACACATTTTGAACACTCACATGGTTTGCTTAAAAGAAAAATATGCAAAGAAAGATAAAAGTAAAAAGATTAAAATGCTTTATATATGATTGCAAGCATGTATTCTAGGAGATGTGGGAGTTATAAGATGTACCTCAAAGGCGATAGTCCCCATCAAACAGTTATGATTGAGTGTGATTTAAAGTGATTTTCTCATATCTTAAATCGTCATAACATGTAGACACTTATGCAATCTTGCGATATTTTTCACATAACACACAATATTCTTTGCTACTTTTGATACATGTGCAGGTATAATGTGATTTGGCCATCACAAGGAATACTTGTGTTTATGTATGCTCACTAAACTATCTTGACTTGTTTTTAAAATATAAAATTGGTTAGACTTGTTTAGTGTGTGTGTGTGTGTTTTAGATCTAAATGCCCATCATTTTTATTGTTGAGAGATGTTTTTGAGAGCTTAAAATGTTGTTTAGATTTGTGTTTGAGTAGCTTACTTGATTGCATTCATATCTGTGTTTTTCTCTTCTTTGAAAAACTGGTTTTAAGCAATCTCGATAGCTTCTTGATACCTCTTGACAAATAAGTTATATATCGAGACCTTTCATCTTTCTCTTATCGCATTCTCGAAAGCTAGTACGATCAATGGAGAAACTTTTTGTCTCCTCAATAGCTACCTCAATCCATCGAGCTTCTTTGTGTTGAAAACCTCTCGTTAGATTCTCGATAGCAGGTTCGACAATTGGAACACGCGTTTCAAACTTTGACAGTTGCTCGACAGCTCTCGATCGATCAAGATTTACGAGATTTCTATATAAGGAGGCATCGCGATTTTAGATCTCACACCCTCGATCTCTCTCGACAAATTTCAAGCTTTTCACCTCCCAAACTCACTTTTCTCTCTCTAAACCTTCACTCCACGTGATTTTCGGCCTATTCTTACCTTTAATCACTTGGTATGATCTCTCTATCTCTCATTCTTCATGCATTTAGATCTAAGTTTTGGGTTGTTTGAAAAATTTTGGGGTTTTTCAAAATTGATGAAGGTTTTGTGCAATTTTTGGAATGGGTGTTGCTTAAATAAGTTTAAAACCTCATGCATTGCATCATACTCGCATTATAACAATGTTTCATGCATTTAGATGTGTGTTTACTTTGCTGTTATGTTGTGTGCTAGTAGGTTTGGATTGGGCTGAGCCCATGATGCATTTAAATTTGCATGTCACATGTTCATGCATTTTCATGCATACGTACCTTCCTATTTTTATCATTCGGTATTAAAACTGCTTGGTAGTCTTTTGATTGTCTCCCTCTCTTTCTTTCTTTCTCTCCCTTTTACGTTAGTTGCATTATGGCACCTAAATGTAAGTCTATCCCGTCCTGGAACCCTCTTCATTCTGGGGCATCTTCTTCTTCTTCTCCATCTAACCCTACTCTCTCTTATGTCCGGTTCCATGATGAGAAGGCCAAAATAGACTTTTTGGAGAACTTTTCATGATGCAACATTCATTCGAAACTCCAAGTCGTTCTATCAGATTTCTCTGACACTGACCTACCCACTTTCATCCACAGTAGGGGTTGGGAGTCACTTTGTGGGGTCTCAGTCACGTGCCCTTCCATGATCATATAGGAATTCTACTCCAATATGCACGGATTAGATTACTCTATACTCCATTTTGTCACTTGCGTTCAGGGTATACGCATGGTAGTTACTCTGGATATTATATCTGAGGTACTACACGTCCCAAGGGTAGCGCATCCTGACTACCCTGGTTCTGAGCATCTGAGGATAGTGTCCAAAGACGAACTCGCATCTCTACTTGAGGACAGCGTCTGAGATGTCTACTTGATTTACTTGCCCTTTGTCACTCATGACAAAAGGGGGAGTAGGTTTAAGATGAGAGTAGCAATACTCATAGGGGGAGGGTTAGTTTAGGAGATAGGGGGAGTGTATATTGAGGGATGTAGTGAGGATTCTTGTATCTTTTCTTTTCTCTCTATTTCAAATACATTATATCTTGTATATTGGTCTTATGACCATTTTGACATACATTGTATTTATAGTTGATTTATATATATTGATGTATGTTCTTTCACATATCTCTCCATATGTTGTTTCTTTTTAATCTTTATACACATGTTTCTTATTAAATGTATGCAATCTTATATTTCTATTTCACACTAAGATGCTTTGATGAATTTTATTTAAAGTGTTTCAGAAATACAGGTTGTCAAAGTCTTCTTGCTATAAACTCTCTTCTTGCAAAGTTTTTCAAGAGTTTGTGTTAGGATAGATTTAATTGTATTCAACAAGTGAATATGAGTTGAGTGGTTTATGACTTCTCTCATATCTCATTTGTTTGTTGTGGTTTTGTCATGGATTGCCAAAGGGGGAGATTATTAGGACATATGTGATTCAATGTTAGGAACATATGTCAACATTTTATGTAATTGGCTAATCCTTTGACAAAACGTACTTTACTTGTAATTGGGTAGATCTAGGATGTGCTTAATGCTTCAAGAAACAACGTTTCAAGTTCAAGTGTTAAAGCCATGTAAGTCTGTCTAAGAATCAAGTGAGAAAGTGCTAGATTTTAAACCTCGACAGCTAGCATCTATCGAGGTTTGAAAGCTGTTGAAGCCCGTGGCTCAACAGCTAGCTTGATAGATGGCTATCTATCGAGGTTTATGAAACTCAGTTTTTCAGAGTAGTTTTCATCCAATTTGTGGGTATTTGTTTAGGTTTTCTTTTCTCACAACCCTAAATATATATAAGGATTATTTTGAGAGTCGTAAAAGGTTACGCACAGTTGCACAAGAGCATAATTCCACAAGTGTGAAGAAAAGTGTGACCAAAAATCTAGTTTGCCCTAGTTCTTCTTTCTCTTGAAGAAGCTGCTGTATTTTTACACCGTAGGGTTTTGTGACCAAGTAACTTCATGATCTTCATTGTGTGATGAACTGAAGAACTTTGCAGCTAACATTCTTTCTCAAGTTGGTAATCCAGTCGCATATTAGGATCCACGCAATTGGTTAGTCACATATTGGGAACCGTGCATTGAAAAGGAGAGATTCTCACTACAGAACAAGTCCAATTAGGTATTGGGGTAAGGATTCAACTATAGGTTGGTGTAAGGTATTGGGATTCCTTTACTTGTAGTCGCTTGTTTTGATAATAGTGGATTCTCGGAAGTGGTGATCTTAAAATCATCCGGTGAGGTTTTTACTGTGTAAGTTTTCCCAATTCGTAAAAAAATCACTGTGTCAATTTTATTTCTGCTGCATACTAAGTTTAATTGGTGATTTTTTTGTGCTACCACGTATTTTGTATGTTAATTTGATTAATTAATAAACTTGGCTAATTAACCAATTAATATATCACAAGCGGTCAATACATTCTTGGCCTATCATTTAGTAAGGTTGGAAATAAGGTACCAATTTTCACATTTTCTTTTGTCTTTATTATAAACAAATTTATATACTATTGAATCATTGATTTTGTATTATGAGATTTTTGTTTTTGTTGTGACACTGTCTTGTTAAACACTTTTGTTAAAAATTAGTTTGATTTGATAAGATAAATTTATTTGTAATTTCAAGTATATTTTTATTAACGAAACAGATTTTATTAAAAACAATTGTAATAATTGTGGGTAAATTAACAAGAAGTAGAGGTTTATGGGGGTGGAGGTTGGGTAAGATTGGGTAAGATAAAATCATGTAGGGTAGGGGCGAAGACTCCATTCTTCGAACCTGCCCCCCATTGCCATCCCTAGTTGGTGGCACCTTAATAAGATGATAAATAAATGTTTAAATTGCTTTTTGTTATTGACAATACATCAATTTGTAAGACTTATATATATATATATATATATATAGAGAGAGAGAGAGAGAGAGAGAGAGAGTAAAATTTGTGATATTTCTAATATCACTCAATTTTAAAATAATTAAAAAAATTGCATAAAAAGACTTATATATATATATATATATATATAGAGAGAGAGAGAGAGAGAGAGAGAGAGTAAAATTTGTGATATTTCTAATATCACTCAATTTTAAAATAATTAAAAAAATTGCATAAAACACCCCATTTGGGTTCATTAGTTGTCAGGGGCACTAGGCCATAGCCTAAGTGGCCTAGGATTAGGGTTGGCATGGTCTAGGACTAGGGTTGGCCCTATAGTAGTATGACATTTGTAAAGTTATAATTTTTTTCTCCTTAATTAAAAAGTTCTTAAATAAAGTTTTTTTTTCTCTCTTTTTGTTTTTAATAAATAAAACTTAGGTATGGTACAATTTATTTTGATATTCAATCATATTCAAATATCTGGTTGTAATTAATTTGATTGTTCTTGCCTCTTGGGAATAATAACAATGTTTGTATTTTATTAGTCAATACAACCAAGTATTTGAATTTAATTTAGAAACCAAATGTATTGTGCCTAAAATATTATATTTTAGTTTTTCCCCTTTTTATATATACCTAAGCATTAAGGAATAACAAATATTTATTTTTAAATAATAAATGTTTGATTAGGAATTGTAATTGACACTTTTCAAAGAGAAAAATAAACTTTTTTTGGGGGTTAATTTATCCGTTTAAACGTTAAACCTACCAATTAAGGGATTTGGTGATTTTTTCTTCATATTTGGGCATAGTTTAACTTTATTTTAAAAATAAAATGTTAAATGTGCCTTAACTTTTACTATTACCCACTCATTAATGATAAATCATTCTATTTCTCCTGTGAAGTACAGTTAACTTGTTTTTTTTTTTTTTTTAATTTTTTTTTATTGTTAGTTGAATGCAACATTATGTGGGTTCCAATTAATTCAACTAATAAAGTATCTGATGGTTGTATAAGAGATCTGGGGTTCAATCCATGCCTACACTAAAAACTGATTGGTGTCTTGGTTTGATGATAAAAATCTATCATTAGGAGTGGACGCCATAGGTTAAACTCTCTAAAAAAAAATGCAACATTATTACACTCTCCACTCCACTTTTTTTTGTCCTCTATTCCATTTTGAGATGTCTCAAAATATTGTTCTGTTTCTAAAAATAAAAGTCATTAATTTACTAATGTTCTTATTATACCCCTTATTAATTTACTAATTCAATTTTTTGAAAAAAAATTTTAAGGATAGTTTTGGAAACTTATACATTTTTAAAAGGTAGACAAGACAATAAATGATATTCTCTTAAAAAGTTTGATTTTTCAAACATGACAAAAAAAGTGGGATGGAGGGAGTAATTAATATGGTCCAGAAAAGGGATATTTTTGGGGAATTTGTTAATAGATAATTTTAAGAAAATTTCAATACCACTTTCACAAGAAATATAAAAAATTGTGACAAAATGAGTTTGATTTTTTCTTTTTCTATAAAAAAAATTATAAAAATATTTGGGATAATTACAATTTGCCCACCTGTGGTTTGGCCCGATTTCTATGTGCCTACCTGTGGTTCAAAGTTTGACACTTTGCCCACCTGTGCTTGTTACCGTTACCCAGCCGTAACCCACCTCTCCACTTTCCGTTACTCTAACACAAAAATAGGTAAAACACTCACTCCTACTCAGATCAAACACTCTCAAAACTCACTCTCACTCCAAAAACTCCATTCGGTTTGCTCACCAAAAATCACACACTATCACTCCCAAAAATCAATCACTCACTCACTCCCATCGTGCATGCAAACCGAGCCGAGGAAGACAGCTCCTCTGTTCAGCTGTGGCAACAAGACTCACTTACTCCCATTGTGCAATGTGCTTCGCTGCACTTGAGGTTACTGAGATTTGATCGTGCATGCAAACTGAGCCGAGCCGAGGAAGATCAAGATTATTGCTTCTCTGTTCAGCCATTGCAGGTAGATCAAAACCCTTTTTGCTTTTTTAATCTTTGAAATCTAGGGTTCTAAATTGGGTTTTAAAATTTCTTCTTCCAAAGTGGGTTTTATTTAAAATTCTTTCTTCCAAATTCGG
>NW_027070109.1:83148-175930 GCF_002906115.3 Quercus suber
AAAAAAAAAAAAAAAAAAACGGGTGAAAGTAAGAAATCATATGGTCAACATGGCTTGGAAGACACCAAATTCTTATTTTATATATATATATATATATCAGATTTCAACATGTTCTAAAAGACTAAAAAAAAAAAAAAAAACAAAAAAAAAAAAAAACTCTAGGGTTTCTCTGTTGCTAGTGAAAGGTGGGAACTCCATTTTCTCCTAGGCTGTAGAATCGTCGTTTGTTCCTGGAAGAGTTTGTTGTACCCTTAAAGTAATACAATTACACTAGGGCTTTTGTTTTTTCTTTTCTTTTTACGGGTTGTAGGAAACAAAACTTCTTCTCCATGGATGATCTCACCAAGCAGTGGTCCGGCCTCACCATCTCCCAGAGAGAAGGTCCCAAGGTTCGATTACAGGAGGAGATGGCTGCCTCTGTGTCCATTATCGCTGCCAAGTTCCTCACCAAGAGGGCACTTAACCGTGAGGTCGTTGCAACCACCTTTACGCCTATATGGAGGTCCAAACGAGGCTTCAAAATAAAGAACCTGGGAAACAATATCATGCTCTTTACTTTTGACAGTGAAACAGAGGTCAATACTATCCTTGCGAACGCCCCATGGAGCTTTGACAAACACTTGATGATTTTGAAAAAATATGATGGGGTTAGTAAAATTGAGGACTTAGACTTCAATAGCACCCCATTCTGGATTCAGTTACACGGTCTTTCGGTGAAGTTTATGACTACGGCAGTGGCAGAAACATTGGGTGAACCTGCTAGGCAGATTTTGAAACTACCAAACGCAAAGACTGAAGAATGTGGAGGTTTCATGTGAGTTCGGGTTTTGGTGGATATTTCACAGCCACTTTGCCGTGGGAAGGTGGTTACACTTGATGATAGTAAAGAACTCTGTGTCTTCTTCAAATATGAGAGATTACCCAACCTTTGCTATTGTTGTGGATGTTGATAAGTGTAATTTTTACATGATTTTTATTATCCTCTTATTTATTAAAATTGTTAGTTTTCCTTTATTTCTTTTGATTTGATTTGATTTTTTTTATTTATATTTATCTGTTCATTTGTGCTTTGAAGGAATGAGAAGAGCAAGGAATCAAAGGAATTTTGTACAAAATCCAAGTCCAATTCGAATTAGGATTCCAGCCTGCACATCAGTTAGTATTTTCCGAATAACTTTGGGTTCAGATATCCAATCGAGATGATTCAAGTAAAGGGCTACAACTTTGTAGTTTACCAAAAGTCCGAATTCTGACGTTAAATGGGCCAAAATCGTCGGTTAAATGAAGCCTAAAAATCTGGGATTTTCTCTAAACGGGAATAGGATTCCTTGACCTATTTAAAGGCTCTTTAGGGTAAAAAGAAAAAAAGAGGAGAGAAAACCTGAGAGGAAAAGGGGGCTGCCGCATTGAAGATTTTTCTTTTAGGAGTCTTTCTGAAGAGGAGGATCTGAGGGCAAAGGCGAGAGCTTCATGTTGATCAACCATCAGATGAAAGACATAAGTTTTATTTATTTTCTTTTCAGTTTTATTATGAACTAAATTTTATTTTCTAGAGCGTTGATGTAGTCTAGCAATGAACACACAATTTATATTCTGAATTATTTTATTTTTAATATTTCCATGATTGAGTGTTTAATTCTTATTCTTAATGCTTACTATTTTTTACGAATTATGGTTTGATCAATTGAATTACAATGAGACCGAGAGGTGATTTGTTATTTTAGTTCTAGAATTAAACACCATTAGTTGAGCGAAAGTAGAGATGCTTTACCGCGACTAGTGTGATTTTTCAAAAAATTCAAAGTACGTAATGAGTCTCCAATTAATTAAATTCACATAGAGATATGGAATTGTTAGTTGAAGATATTTTTAATATTATTCGAGAGAAGATATTGAATACTTAAGGAATTTTTAATCATCAACGGGAGATTATTAGAATTTAATAATTAGGAAGAATAAATTGTGTGGGATTTGTTAGGTGAAATCAACTGCTCTAGATCCATTCTTATCATATTTTTACACTTTTAGATTTTACGCTTTGTTAATTTTTTATTCATAGATTTATTTTTATTAAATAGTTTAATTTAATTCAAATAGTAGAACGTTCCATCTATTTTCGATTTTCCAAATAGTACTTAATTTAGTAAATTTCGGTATTCAATAATATAGTTAATCCCTGTGGGTTCGACACTCGTTTTCTAAAAACACTTTACTACTTGTTACGATTCTGTGCGCTTGCAGATTATTTTACGCGAACAGATGTCTCACACACAATGACCGTGACTGTGATCGTTGGATTGAGAGCGAAGGATCACTTATTGATGCAGACAAGGAATATGGGGCATGGCTGAGAGCTTCACCATGGTCTGGAGCTTGTAATTCTATAGTTGAGGTGCTGGGTTTTTACTTGAAGATGAAGGCAGACCGCGATGGCCAATGGCGGTCTGATGAAACAGGGAACCCAACGGCGGCTAGGGCTACACCAATCACACCGACCTCTGACATGTTACAAGCCCAATATGGTAACTCCTATTCTGATTCAGTCAAGGCTGATTCTTTCCAAAATAATTCCCATTCTATTTCTATGTCAACTGACCCTGTCCATGTAGAAAAGGATACAGCTGGCCCTACACACTTGCACAAGGACCCAGGACCTGTTTTCAACTCAAACTTAACCTTTGACAAACAATTAGAAGCCATAGACCAGGACTTGATGAAATTTGATAATCCCATGCATGTTACACCTATTCCACATACCTCACATTACCATATGCCATCTCAACCCCCCTCTCCCCACCACCATTCCTAAGACGTTGATGACACCCTAAACCTTATCACAATACCATCTGACCCCCCACTCACAAATTCCATCCATACTTCTAACCCAAATTTCCCAACCAACCCAAACTCCCCTCTCCACTCGAGCCACATCTCATCTTGGAAAAGAATTTTTAAAGCCACTGTTGCACACACACCCAATTTGAGCCCAATCAGTGGCAGTAAACGTGCTCTAAATGAGGATCAATTTGAGTTACCAAGTAAACATCATGCGGTTTCACAGGTTATGGAAGACAATAAATAGATATTGGCGGGAGCTGGTTACCAGCATTACTAGAAGCCATGAGTCTCTTAGTTTGGAACTGTCGCGGGCTTGGGAACCTACGTACAAAAGATCAGCTTGCAAATTTTGTGTGGGCTAAAGATCTCTCTGTTGTGTTTTTAGCCGAGACATGGACAGATAAAGTAAGGCTCGAACAGGTTCAAAGACGTATTCAATTTAAAAATCTTTTTATAGTTCCCTGTTGTAATAAGGCAAGAGGGTTGGCTATTTTGTGGAAAGAAGGATTCCCCTTGGAAGTTGAAAAATATTCAAAGAATTATATTGATACTGTCATCAATAAGGGCAAAGAGAATGCCTGGAGGTTTTCTGGGTTTTATGGAGAACCGGATACCACTAAGAGACATGAAGCATGGTCTAAGTTACGAGCTCTAAAAACCATGGGTCTCTACCTTGGTTGTGTGCAGGAGACTTTAATGAAATCATACAGCAATCTAAGAAGCAAGGTGGGCGTTCTCAGCCCCACATCAAATGCAGGCTTTTAGAGATATTCTTGACGAGTGTGGATTTATGGACCTTGATTTCGTTGGTTTCCCATTCACTTGGCACAAACACTATCCCAATTTTACTATTTAGGAAAGGTTAGACTGAGCAGTTGCTACTAATGAGTGGTTCTCAATGTTTGCAGGTACAAAGGTGCACCATTTAGATGTTACATCATCAGACCATAAGGCATTATGGATCTCACCGGAGCATATGTATTGCAATTTTTAGAACCCTTCCACTTTGAACAAATGTGGCTAACTGACAAGGGTTGTGTGACACCGTGGAGGCTGTGTGGAGTATAAACTCCACTGCAACATGGGATACCCGTGTCATAAGGAAGCTGGAGTCATGTGGGGCTGTTTTGACAAAATGGAGTAAAAAATCCTTTGGTAGTGTCAAGAAACAATTGGAATCCGCTCATAAACGGCTGAAAGCAGCTGAGAAATATGCTATCCGATTTGGAGACTCAAGCCGTATGAGATTATTGGAGGATGAGGTTAATCAACTTCTTGATAAGGAAGCCAAAATGTGGAGGCGGCAGTCCAAAATTGAATGGCTCTGTGATGGTGACCGTAATACTCGATGTTTTCATAGTAAGGCCTCTCAACGCCGTCGGTGAACTATATTACCAAGTTGCATGATGCTAATGGAGGATGGTGCTCAAGCCAAGATCAAGTTAATGCCACCATTGTAGACTTCTACCAAATCTCTTTACCTCAAGTAGCCCTAGCAATTTTGAGGAGGTTATTGAGACTATTCCACAAGTGGTAACTGATGAGATGAATGATTCGCTTATGGCTAATTTCAAAATTGAGGAAGTGGAGATTTCTTTGAAGCAAATGGCACCCCTAAAAGCCCTCGGTCCGGATGGTATGCCTCCTCTCTTTTATCAAAGCTATTGGTCTTTACTTGGCTCTGAGGTGTCAACCACTATTTTGCACTATCTTAATTCAAGCTCTCTCCCCCAAGCCCTTTGCCATTCTTTTATCACATTGATTCCTAAGGTAAAGGATCCCACATATGTCTTTGAGTTAGACCTATTAGCTTGAGCAATGTTTTGTATGTATCTTTGCTAAGGTTCTTTCTAATCATTTGCAAGCTATTATGCCTAATCTTATTTCAGAGCATCAAAGTGCATTCTTGTCTGATAGGTTGATTTTAGATAATATATTGGTGGCATTTGAGACTTTACATTATATGCGGAATCACAATAAGGGGAAATCTGGCTTTATGGCCTTGAAGCTTAACATGAGCAAGGCATGTGATAAGGTGGAGTGGGAGTACATGGAGAGAGTGATGATAAAGATGGGCTTCCATTCTCGGTGGATAAAATTGATGATGATGTGTATCACTATAGCCTCTTACTCGGTGCTAATTAATGGGGAGCCCCATGGGCATATCACTCCATCACGTGGTTTATGCCAGGGAGACCCACTGTCCCCTATTTTTTCCTCACGTGTACTAAAGGCCTCCATGGTTTAATTAGCAAGGCAGCCCACAATGGTGACATTCGGGGTGTCTCTCTTTGCCGGAATGGACCTCAAATCACTCACCTATTTTTTTGCCGATGATAGCCTAATTTTCTGCAAAGCTAGAGAAGAGGAATGTCAGAGATTACTTGAAGTGTTGGCTACGTATGAGAGAGCTTTTGGACAGCAAATCAACCGTACTAAGACCACTATTTTCTTCAATAAATCCACCAATGCAGACACTCAAACAATGATTCAAAACTTGTTGGGTGTTAATGTTGTTCAACACTATGAGAAATATCT
Organism: Quercus suber; assembly: GCF_002906115.3. NCBI lineage: Eukaryota > Viridiplantae > Streptophyta > Magnoliopsida > Fagales > Fagaceae > Quercus > Quercus suber. The sequence goes on from NW_027070109.1 coordinate 88,525, forward strand.
TGGACTTCCTTCATTAGTTGGCCGTAATAAAAAGGAAAGTTTCACCTACATCAAATAGCAAGTATGGAAGAGGATTCAAGGGTGGGAGGGTAAGTTACTCAGTCAGGCGGGTTGGGATATACTAATTAAGGCGGTGGCGCAATCCTCCCAACTTATACCATGGCATGCTTCAAACTTCCTAGCTCACTTTGTCATGAACTTGAGAGCATGATTTGTAGATTTTTCTGGGGGCAAAGGGTGATAATAGGAAGATTCACTGGGTGAAGTGGTTGGAACTTTGTAAGCCCAAGACACAGGGAGGTATGGGGTTCAAAGATTTGTCTCTATTCAATGATGGCTCTTGCCAAACAAACTTGGCGTCTGCTCCATACAAGTCGTCTTTATTTTACGTGTGTTCAAGGCAAAATTCTTCCCTAATACCTCAGTTATGGAGGCCAAAATTCCAGCCAACTCCTCGTATGCTTGGAAGAGTATTATGAAGGGTAGGAACGTGATCAAACGAGGAGCAAAATGGAGGATTGGATTAGGAGGTCTATTCCTATTTAGGGTGAGAATTGGCTGCCCAACTCATATCACCCAAGGTTTTATCACCACGAGCTGAAGGGAGGGGAGTGGGTTGGTGGCTGATTTAATTAATCAGACATTAAGGAGTGGAAGGTGAATGTCATTGATATTTTGTTCTATGACTTTGAAGCAGCCCTTATTAAAATATGCCTCTTGCCGATCCATACAGGATGACTCCTAATTTGGCCTTTTAACCGATGGAGTCTATTCATGTCAAATCCGGATACAGGTATCTTCATGAGCACAGCAACACGGCTTGCCTGGGCCTTCAGACAATTTGGTGCTCACGCCTCTTTGGAAGAAAATTTGGGGACTTCAGGTTCCAAATAAAGTCAAGCACCTGGCTTGGAAGGCTTGTAAGGATTCATTGCCAACCAAGACTAATCTGATCGCAGAAAGGTCATTACTGAGGGCTGCTTGATGTTTCAAATTGCATCAGGAGGATGTGGTTCATACGTTGTTCCTTTGCCAGCTTTGCAACCGTTTGAAGGTCTCGAAATCAATGGAATCACAACACGCTTCAAGCGTGCTCCTCTTTCACTGATATTTTTGAACTTATTTTTGCAGGTAATAGGGAGCTCGATCTTTTTGCTGCTGTGCTATGGACACTATGGAACAGAGGAAAATTTGCGCCTGGCAAGCCTGCACTCTCAATCGGTCAGGTGGTTGAATTTGCTCAAGATCGAATCCTGGAGCAAGCTTCTTGCAGCATTGGCTTTCACCAGCCCCAACCCCATTAGGTAGAGCTTGGCAAGCACCGTTCCAGATGCTTATAAAGTCAACTTCGATGGCGCAATTTTTGCTAAACAGGGACTTGCTGGTTGGGAGTTGTGATCCGTATTGACCATGGACTGATCATGGCTTCTCTTACTCAACAAATACCTCTTCCCGGTTCAGTTATAGAGGTGGAAGTCTTGGCAGCACAAAAAGCATTGGAGCTTACACTTGAACTCGGCTTCGACAACATCACTCTTGAAGGGGACTTTGAAGTTCTGATAAAGCTTTGGCGAAGGGTGGCAATTCTCTGGCTCATTATGGTCACTTACTTGCAGACATTCATATGCTCATGGCTCTGGTTTTCATGCTTAGTTTATCTCATGTTAGGAGACATTGTAATAGTTTGGCACATGCATTAGCTCGACGAGCATCCTCTACGCCTGATTTGTCAATCTGGATGGAAGAAATACCACCAGACCTTGATTCTGTTTACATGCTGATTTGAGTGGCCTAAGCTAATAATATTTTACTGTCTTGATTCTCAAAAAAATAAAATAAAATAAAATAAAATAAAAGGCTAAATTGTAACAGCAAACACTAATAATGACAATTGCATATTTAAATATGAAATTTTGGATTCGATTCTTTCAAATCAACTTTCATGTCATATAGTTTCTAAAAAAAAAAAAACTTTCATATCATATATTTTTCTCATAAAAAAAAATCATATCATATATAGGTTTCTCAAAAAAAAATCATATCATATATATATTTTTTAATTATTTGATTCCTATTTACCACCTGTGACATATATTATAAAAAAAAAAAAAAATCATATCATATACTTTTTTTTTAATTATTTAATTCCTATTTACCACCTGTGACATATTATATTGTCCTTTCTAAACTTCTTGGGTTAAAAAAAATACCGCTCTACATAATCCTATCATGATTAATTATATAGTTGTTGATAAAATTTAAAATGTTGTTCATTATTTTATTAACTTTATTTCATATTTTATGTATTACAATCGCTGCTCATAAGATTGATATAAGTAGGTAAAACCCTGGTTTTCTTTTATTCTTTTGAAATTATTTTTGAGAAATTATATTTTAAACCTTATAATTCAAGTTGCATAACAAATTAAACTCTATAATTTTAAAAGTAATAAATTAAACTTTGATATTTAAAAAAATAATAAATTAAACCTTATCATTTCAAAAGTAACAAATTAAATTTGAGGTTTCAAAAGTAAGTGACAAAAAAGTCTTTAATCAAATGATATTAATTACACATTTTTTTTCTCCTTACAATAAATATATATGGGAGAGTGATTCAAATCAATTTGTCCTCCAAATAGCTAGAGATATTTTTCTTGGCACTTACGAACCTTTTTTGATACAACAATTACAAATTACAAATATCTAATATCTAATATCTAATATTGGTCAGGCAATTATAAGTGCCAAAACGTTGGTCCTCCCTCTCCAATGACGGAACTAATCAACGGCAGAGGGGGTTTATGCCCACGCCCCCACGCCCCCACCCCCCCCAAAAAAATACTAGTTTGTATATTAACAAGAAGAATTTTAATTATGGCTTTGAAATTTATATATTTGGCCCCTCTCTCCAAAAAATTTACAAATTGACCCAAGAAATCCAAGAAATAGATAACTTATAAAAAATGCACATATCCAAATAATAAGAAAAATCTTTGGACAAATCATAAATCTAGTCTAAGCAAAAACAATAATAACAAATCAATTACAAATCCTAGCAAAAAAAAAAAATCACAAAAACCCAATAACATTTTTCCCAATTTCTCCTTTTCACTTGAGGGTTCTCTGCCCCTCTCAAATGACTCTACACTCATAGCCACAGAGACAACTCATATGCCACGTACTGATCGCTCCATCCACACATCAGTTAGACCTTAAAAATATTCGGACGTGCCAATTTGTTAGAACATATGTGAATTATGTTAGGAACATATGTCAATATAAAATTGACTAATCCTTTGACAAAATGCATTTTACTTGTAATTGGGTAGATCTAGGATGTGTTTAATATTTCAAGGAACAAGGTTTCAAGTCCAAGTGTTAAAACCATGCAAATTTGTCCAAAAATCAAGTAAAGAAGTGCTGGATTTTAAAGCTCTACAGCTATCTCGACAGATAGCATCTATCGAGGTTTAAAAGGCAGCTTTTGCCCTATGCTTGATAGCTGCTCGATAGATACCCTATCTATCGAGATTTATGAAAATTAGATTTTCAGTTCTGATTTTCATTCAATTCGTGTATACATGTTTGGCTTTCTTTTCTCACAACCCTAAACATATATAAGGATTATTTTAAGGGTCATCACAGCTAATGTAAGTGAATGCAACTTGATGCAAAGGTTTTTCACAAGCATATTATGATCGGAGATAATTTGCCCTAGTTTATCTTTCTCTTCAAGAAGCTGCTGCATTTGTATGCCGTAGGGTTTTGTAACCAAGGAGCTTCATGATTTTCATCGTGTTGATGAACTGAGGTACTTTGTAGCCAACATCCTTCTCAAGTTGGTGGTTAGTCACGTACTTGGATTCGTGCATCGATTGGTTAGTCACGTACTGAAAGCCATGCATTGAAAGGAGAGATTATAACAACAAAACAAGTCCAATTGGGTATTGGGGTAAGGGTTCAACTATAGGTTGGTATAAGGTACTGAGATTCCTTTACTTGTAACCATTTGTTGTGATAATAGTAGATTCTCGGGAGTGGTGACCTTAAAATCACCCAGGAGAAACTACAGGTAATGTAGCAATAGTGACAAGGACAATAGGTAAGGTATCTATAGGAGTATGCAATGGAGTAGAGTGAGGTAGAGGTGGGGTAGCAGGCATAGGAGGAGTGGATTGTGTGGTAGGCAGTGAAGGAATGGATGGTGTGGCAGTCACAGATGGAATAGATTGTGGTATATAAGAACCCAATAAAGAAAGTTGATTTGAAGAGTAAAGATAAAGGAGATTTGATAACCAAAGTGAATTTAATATAGCTGAAGTTGGAGAAGATGAAGAAGTAGAAAGAGTAGTGAAGGGAAATTTGGACTCATTAAACAACACATGCCTAAAGGTGTAAAGATGCTGAGATTGAACATCAAGACAAAGATACCCTTTAGAATTAGAGGAATATCCTATGAATAGACATTTCTTGGTTCTAAGCTCAAGCTTATGAGTAGTGTAAGGTTTGAGATGTGGATAACATGCAGAGCCAAAAACTTTTAACCATGACAGATCAGGATGAAGGAATCGAACTTGTACCAAGGGGAAACAAAGTTCAATACAGAAGTGGGAAGTAAGTTTATTAGTGAAACTGTTGTAAGAACAACATATGACCAGTAAGTAGTGGATATAGAGGCTTGAGATAATAGAGATATTGTGGTTTCAATGAGGTGCCTATGTTTCCTCTCAACCAGACCATTTTATTGTGGGGTGTAAGGACAAGAGATTTGATGAATAATGCAATGTTGCAGAAGATAAGATTTAAAGGAAGATGAAGTATATTCACCACCTCCGTGAAATTTGAATGTTTTGATTTTGGAGAAGAATTGAGTTTCAATCATGGATTTAAAAAGAACAAACTTGGAAAAGACTTCAGATTTAGACTTGAAGCTCGAAAATGTGTTAAAAACACAAGAGCTGTTTAGACCCCTAAATTAAAGTTACGGCTTGATTGATTTTACTCTAACTTAATACTAAGTGCGGAATAGAGTAAATGCAAGTGAATAAACAAACAAACTACTCTAACCCATAATCATTATAACACACAGTAAAATGAAAGGTAAAAGAGTAGGGAAGAAAAATGCAAACATAAGATAACACGCCGATGTGTTATCGAAGAGAAAACCGAAGAACTCGGTAAAAAACCTCTCTGCCACTCTCCAAGTGGTAATTGATCCACTAGACAATCAGTTGGGATACATGGGTTAGCAAGAAACCCTCCAAGCCTAATCTAGTCGATGCACCTAAGCCCTCCAAGCTCCTACTCCAACAAGGTTTCTTGGAACCATGTCTTGTCTAGCTCCCTGGATCCCGCAATACACCCGATTGCATCTGCCAAAGCCTGGCTTCTTCCAATGCTTCCCAACAGCACCAAAACCTCACTTGACACTCTGAAAATGTGTGGTAAGTATTTGGGCTATCAACCTCTCAATGGTATGGAAATGGAGAGGTAGGAGTTGAGGAAAATCCATAAGCAATTGTGTAGAGAATTATAGGTATAACAATCTCTAACTCTCAAGGTTTGTGGCTAGGATTTTCTCTTAGAAGCACTCCTCAACATTTGTGGGTAATGTGGGTATATATAGTGTAGGTATAGAAAGTGTGTATCAGAAATGACAATTTGACAAAACAGAATGTTTCACGGGTATCTTGTGGGAAGGCCTTACCCGCGAGATACTCGTGAAAACTAGCTATCTCCATCCTGTCCTGACTCTTCGCATTCCAGTCATGTACAGGACACATGCTTCACTTTGCGGGTTGCTTAGTCGCGACCTACCCACGAAAACACTTCAGTCTTCAATTTGTCTTAAGTCTTCATACTCTCTTTCTCACATACAACCCCTATAACGAAATCCCACATTAAATACAAGGTACAAAAGATTGAATAGAATTACAATCAAATTTGGCACGAAATTAAAGCCAACAAAAAACATGGTTGTAAATTACAACTTTACAAGACTTAAGCTGGTAAATCGAAGTAAATCTTATAAAAGTGATCAACAAACAAAACATAATATCTAAAGCCATTTACTGATTGCATAAGTGCAGGACCCCACACATCAAAGTGTATAAGTTCAAAAGAAGAAGATGTAATAAACTAAGATTTTGGAAAAGGAAGATTATGCATTTTACCATACAAATAATGTGGACAAGAATGATTCAAATTAGTATACTTATTCAATATAGAATTGAAATCAGGAAAAAGAAGTTTGAGAACTTGATCATGAGGATGACCAAGCCTTATATGCCAAAGTGTTTTATTGAAAACAGTGGACTTAGTAGCATTGTTACAGACTTTAGAAGACATAGTGAGTTGAGAAGCTTTGTGAGGATAGATGGGATAAAGTCCATCTTCACTCTTGCCTTGGTAGAGTGCTTTCCCCTTGCTCAAAGCTTGAATTGAAAGGATATTTTCATTAAAATAACACCAACATTTGTTATCATGACAAATTTTATTGACAGAAGCAAGATTTAAGGAAATGGAAGGAACTCTAAGCACATTATTTAGATGAATGGTTGAATAGGAAGAAGGAATGAGAGTGTTATCTATATGAGTAATAGGCAGGTTCTACCCATTGCCAAAAGTGAGGTGGTCTTGACCATTTTAAGGCTTGGGAAAGCTGAGTTGATTTAGGCTCAAAGTAACATGATCTGTGGCTGTGCTATCAGTAAGCTAAGGTTACTCATGTGCAAAACAAGCTGTTAGGACATATGTGTTTCACTTGTTAAGAACATATGTCATTCTTTTATGTAATTGGCTAATCTTTTGACAAAACGCACTTTACTTGTAATTGGGTAGTTCTAGGTATTTTTAATACTTCAACAAACAAGGTTTCAAGATCAAGTATTGAAGTCATCAAGTCTATCCAAGAAAATAAGCTAATAGTGCAAATTCATTAAAGCTCGACAACTGCATCTATCGAGCTTAAGAAAGCTGTCTCAAGCTCGTAAGCTTGACACCTGCTCGATAGTTTCTCGACACCTCCTATCTGTCGAGATTTAAGAAATTCAGAATTCTGATCTGATTTCTTGGGATCCGTGAATGTGTCTTTGTTTCTTCTTTTCTCCTAACCCTAGACATATAAAATGATTGTTTTTAGGGCCATCAAACGGTACACAAGTTGCACAAGCATTGAGAAAACTCTGTTGAAGCAAATTGTGACCAGAGACAAAGTTCTTGCCCTAGTTCATCTCTTCTGAAGAAGTTGCTGTGTATGTGCACCTTTGGGTTTTGTGACCAAGCATCTTCTTGATCTTCATCGTGTAGGATGGACTGAAGAATTTTGCAGCCAACCTCTCTTTCAGTTGGCGTTGAAGTCACGTACTGGAATCCGCACATTTGTTAGTCACGTACTTGGGAGCCGTGCAACAAAAATGGGGAACTGTCACTACAGAACAAGTTCAATTGAGTATTGGGGTAAGGGTTCAACTGTAGGTTGGTAAGGTACTTGGGATTCCTTTACTTGTAACCGCTTGTTGTGTTAATAGTGGAGTTTTGGGAGTGGTGACTTGAAAATCACCCGGTGGGGTTTTTGCCGTAAGGTTTTTCTCGATTTGTAAACAAATCACCGTGTTATTTAATTTTCGCTGCATAATTAGTTAATTGGTGAATTTTTTATGCTACCTCGCGTTTGCATGTTAATTAACTTAATTAATATACTTGGCTAAATTAATCACAAGGGGTCAATACGTTTGTGGCCTATCAAGTGGTATCAGAGTGGACACACTATGATTAGGTTTAATCTTTGCTGTATTGATCCATTGACCCCTGTTTGTCATAGCTGTAACTGGCTTGAAGAGATCTTTGTTTTCAAATACATCTTGTTTTTCTAATCACTATTTATTTGAGTGTCTCAGAAAATACAAGTCTAAAAGTTATTGAATTCTTTTATGATGACTATTAGAAAAGTCTGTGGTACCTTGACAGTGGTTGGTTAAGACACATGACTAGAGACCGATCTCTCTTCAAGATTTTCGAGTCTAAGAAAGGTGGCAATGTTACTTTTGGTAATGGAAGTAAGTCACAGATTAAAGGGAAAGGAATCATATCTCTACCAAGACTGCCGGACATTGCAAATGTTCTTTATGTAAAAGGTCTAAGAGTGAACCTATTAAGCATAAGTCAAATATGTGATCAAGGCTTCATGGTACTATTCTCAAAGGGAAAGTGTCTTGTCATGGATGAGTTTTGAAAGAAGCTCATTAGTGGGGTTCGCACTTTAGACAACTGTTATGGATTGGTTCCTGATGCTGATATTGTCTGTAATAGTATTTGTTTGCCTAATGAAGATCTATGGCATCAACGAATGGGACATGGTAGTTACAAGCATCTATCTATTGTATCTAAGCATGAATCAGTCTTGGGGATACTAAAGCTTAGTAGAATGAGCAATGTGGTGTGTTGACCATGTCAACTTAGGAAACAGATGAAAGCTAAGCATCTAAGTACTCAGACATCAGCTACATCAAGGCCATTGGAGCTTATACATTTAGATCTTATGGGTCCAACTAGAACCGAGTCTCTTGGTGGTAAGAGATACATCATGGTTGTGGTAGACGACTTCACCAGATACACTTGGGTCATTCTACTACGATCCAAGTCTGATGCTCCTGAGTACATTGAGGTTTTGTGTACAAGACTACAGAATGAAAAGAGCATAAAGATTAATTGAATTCGAAGTGACCATGGTAAAGAATTCGAGAACTCATATATGGAGTCTTTCTGCATAAGATCAGGTATATCTCAAGAATTCTTTGCTCCTATTACGCTTCAGCAAATTGGTGTGGCAGAAAGGAAGAATAGGGTTATTCAAGAGATGGCCAGAGCCATGTTGCATAACAAAGATGTGGCTAGAAACTTGTGGGGAGAAGCCGTAAACACTGCATGTCATACGGTTAATAGGGTATACTTCAGACTCGGTACCAAAAAGACTCTCTATGAGTTATGAAAAGGAAGGAAGCCAAATGTGAAGTACTTCAGAATCTTTGGAAGTATTTGCTTTATTCTCAAGGATAAAGTGAATGTGGGAAAGTTTGACTCTCGGAGCGATGAAGGCATATTTCTGGGCTACTCTTCTACAAGCAAGGCTTATCGGGTATACAATAAAAGAACTATGAAGGTAATGGAGACAGTAAATGTCATCATTGATGAGTCTTCAGGTTCCAGTTCTGAGAAAGGCATTGAGGAACTCTCCAAAGAAATTCTTCCTCTTGAGCCTAGGGAAGTTCAAGACATTATTGAACAAGAACCGGCATCTCTAAGTACTCCTAGTACCTGAGTGTTGTGGAAGACTCTATAGACATACCCACTTCACTAGATTCTGAATCTCATAAAGAGAAGGGACCTTCCTCTAGAATCAAATTAAATCATCCTCGAGAAGTTATTGTGGGAAACATGAATGAACTCACATTAAAGAAACACACAATTGATAAATGTGTTGCTAACTTTGTGTTTTATTCTTGCTACTTGTCACAGGTTGAACCCAAGAAAGTTGAGGAAGCATTACAAGATGAAAGTTGGGTCGAAGCAATGCATGACGAACTACTTCAGTTTCAGAGGAATGATGTTTGGACTCTAGTACTTAGACCGGAAGGTGAGCACATCATCGGTATAAAGTGGATATTCCGCAACAAGAATGATGAAGAAGGCAATGTGATTCGCAACAAGGCTCGACCTATACCTCAAGGATACTCACAAATGGAAGGAGTAGACTATGATGAAACATTTGCCCCAGTTGTCCGAATGGAGTCAATCAGAATTCTCCTTACCCTAGCATGTCAGCTGAAGTTCAAACTTTATCAGATGGATGTAAAGACCGCTTTCTTAAATGGGTTACTCAAAAAGGATGTCTATGTGGCTTAACCAAAAGGATTCATTGATCCACACTTTCCGGATCATGTGCTGTACCTCAAAAAGGCCTTTATGGGTTTGAAGCAAGCTCCTAGAGCCTGGTATGATAGACTCATACAATATCTGGTGTCACATGGGTTCACAAGAGGAAATGCTAATCAAACTCTCTTCATCAAAAGGGAAGATGGTGAGTTAATAGTTGCTTAAGTCTATGTTGATGATATCATCTTTAGGTTGACTAAGGATGAACTTGCTCATGGCTTCTCAAAACTCATGCAAGCCGAGTTCGAGATGAGCATGATTGGAGAGCTGACTCACTTCCTAGGATTGCAGATTTGCCAACAAGATTCAGGTATATTCCTTTCTCAATCTAAATATGCTAAGAATCTTGTGAAAAAGTTTGGTTTAGAATCTACTAGTTCTGTTAGAACCCCTATAAGACCAAATGTTAAACTCACTGTAGACTTGTTAGGTAAGAATGTTGATCCTTCTCTCTATAGAAGCATGATAGGTAGTCTTCTTTACCTTACTGCTAGTAAACCTAACATTAGTTACAGTGTTGGTGTGTGTACCAGATATTAGGCTAACCCCAAAGAATCCCATATGACTGCTTTAAAAAGAATTATAAAGTATGTCAAAACCATTGCTGAGTTCGGTGTGTGGTATAGCAAGGACACTAACGGTGTCTTAGCTAGGTACTCTGATGCTGATTGGACTAGTAATGCTGATGATAGAAAGAGTATTTCGGGGGATTGTTTTTATGTGGGTAACAATCTTGTCTCCTGGATGAGCAAAAAGCAGAACTCTATCTCTTTATCCACTGCAGAAGCTGAGTACATCGCTGCCGGTAGCTGCTGCACCTAACTCCTCTGGATGCAAAAACTCCTTCATGATTATGGTATTTGTCAAGAGCATTTCACTATTTATTGTGACAATACCAGTGCCATCAATATCTCTAAGAACCTGGTTCAACATTCTCGAACCAAATACATAGAGATTCGACATCACTTCATTAGGGAGTTTGTTGAAGATGGTACTCTCACTCTTGAGTTTATCCACACTGATGATCAAAAGGCTGACTTGTTCACCAAACCTCTTGACAGCAAACGTTTTGAATTCCTTCGTCAAAACATTGGTGTCATCTCTATAGATTGATCTCCTTCTATTGTCCTTCTTCCTCATGCATTTGCATCTAGTTTTATGCTTTGCTTTGATAACATGTTTTTGTTTGTTTATTTTCAATTGTGTTTATTTTGTTTTTTATATGAAAATAAAAAAAAAAATTTGAAAATTTGAAAAATACAAAAACAGTGTGTGTTATGTGTACATTGGTACTTGTGTACCTTGGATGGCCATTGAAACAAAGTCTTCTAAACTTTGTATCATTTATAACTTAGATGAGCATCTCTATGCACAACTGAGCAAATGAGCTTTGTGGCTCTCGTTTGTGATGAGTAAGATTAAGTTATCTCTTGAACTTAACACTCATATCACTCTTTTTGACGAGTAGGACTAGAAAATCCTAAGAGAAAGGCATAAATAACCATCTCACCACTGTTGCCTGCCAATCATAATATGACACTTGTATACTTCGGTATAGCAAAAGTGCAGTGTCAAAGACATCCGTATGCTTCGGCATAGTAAAAGTGCAATGTCTATACTTAACATGTTGAGTATTTCTTTTCTCTCTCTTATATGCCCATGCATGATATGCTTAAAAGAAAACATGCAAAGAAAATAAAAAGCAAAAAGATCAAAAATGCTTTAAATATGATTGCAAGCGTATTTTCTAAGAGATGTGGGAGTTATAGGATGTACCTTAAAAGTGATAGTCCCCATCAAATAGTTATGATTGTGTGTGAGTTAAAGTTATTTTCTCATATCTCAGATTATTATAACATGTATACACATATGCAATCTTGCGATGTTTCTCACACACAACACGCAATATTCTTTGCTATTCTTGTTACATGTGCAGGTACAATGTGATTTGGTCATCACAAGTGTTCTACATGTGCTAATGTATGCTCACTAAACTATCTTAATTTGTTTTTGAAAAATAAAATTGGTTAGACTTGTTTAGTGTGTGTGTATTTCTGAGGATCCATGTGCTTAAAATGTTTGATGAGAGATGATTTTGAGACCTAAATATGTTGATTGGATCATTGATTGAGGTACATATTGGATTGCATTCATGTCTGTGTTTTTCACTTCTCAAAAAACTGTTTTAAAAAGAAATCTTGACACCTCCTCGATACCTTCTCGATACCTAGCTACCTGTTAAGCTTCTCAAGCTTTTTCTTATTGCAATCTCGATATCTCATGGGCACCTAATAGATCGATCGAGAAAGTTTCTGTCTCCTCGATACCTTCTCAACACTTGGTGGATTGATCGAGCTTCTGTTCTTGGTTCTGGTATTCATTCCTCGACCCCTCCTCGACACCTGCAGCTGTCGACGTGCATTTTCTCGACACCTTCCTCGACAGATGTCTCGACACCTCTCGATACCCCATCTGTTGAGATTTACTGAGGTTCCTATATAAGCTTTATTCACAATCCGGTTCTCATTTCTCGATCTCTCTTGATCTGTCCGCGATTGTTCACCTCCCAAACTTAGTTTTCTCACTCAAAACCTTTAACCCACGTGATTTTCAGCCCTTCCTTGCTTCAAATCACTTGGTATAATCTCTTTTTCCTTCATTCTTCATGCATTTCATGTTTTGAATCTTAGGTTTTGGGGTTTTTGAAAATTTTGGGGTTTTTCAAAATTAATGAGTTTTTCTTGAAAATTTAGGATGGCTTTTCATTTAAATGTGTTTAAAGTCTCATGCATTGCATCACATTTGCATTAGAATGGTATTTTCATCCATTTAGATGTGTGTACTATGTTTGTGCGCTGATAGGTTTGGATTGGGCTGAGCCCATGATGAAATTTCTTTTGCATGTCACATGTTCATGCATCCCCATGCATACGTACTCTCTATTCAATATATTTGATATATTTGAATTGCTTTGGGACTTTTCTGATTGTCTTTTTCTTTCTCTCTCTCTCATTTTGTTTACTTTAGTAGTGTTTATGGTACCTAAGTGTAAATCTACTTCGGCTCGAAACCCTCTGCGTTCTGGAGCTTCTTCATCTTCTGATTCTACTCCTCGTAATCTTCGGTTCTTAGATGATGATGCCCACAAGACATTTTCGGAGAACTTTTCTAGATGAGGTGTTCATTTGGAACACCAAGTCATTTTGGCGGATTTCGCCGACACTAACCTTCCCTCTATCATTCACAGTAGGGGATGGGAGTCACTGTGTGACGTCCCGATCACATGTCCTATCGTGTTCATTTAGGAGTTTTACTTCAACATGCACGGGATTGATCATTCAGTACCTCTATTTTTCACTCGCGTTCGAGGTACACGCATCCCTGTCACACTGCAGCTTGTTGCGGATGTGCTTAGGGTTTCTAGGATAGAGTTTCTTGACTATCCTTCTTGTGAGCATCTGAGAACTGTGTCTAAGGATGAACTCATATCTGCTTTCTGTAAGCGCCCTTTGGAGTGGGGTGAGCGTCAGTACACATCATATCGGCCTTTTACTAAAGGTCCTAGATTCTTAAACATGGTGATGACTTTTGTACTCCATCCGCTTTCTCACTACAACTCCATCACAGAGCCTCGTGCTCAATTTTTGTTATTCCTCCTTGAGCATCTTACCATAGATTTTTCCTTCTCATTTCATTTTGTCTATTATAGATGTTCATTTAGATGCGGTGACGCGTGATAAGCTCATCTTTCCTTCTGCTATCACGAGGATTATATGCCATTTTTCTATTCCTTTTTCCCGTGTCCAACCATTTCACCTTCATCTGTGCCATAGATGTCGCTACCGTAAAACATAGTAAGGCTTAGTTTAGGTCGAGACAGCTGAATTCTACTCCTCCTTCCCGTTCAGCTCCATCCCGATCTGCTCCATCTACATCAGCTCCTTCTTCCTCTATAAGTGATGTTTCACTTGGAGACATCATGGCGCAACTGCAGTGCATGGATGCTCGTCTCGATACACTCTCCACTGAGTTGTATCAGATGAATATTCGTGTTGGTCATATTGGATGACGGTAGACGACCATGGGCGGTTTTGCTCCTGAGGCTACTCCTTCACCACCTCCTCCAGCAGCTTCTGATTCTGAGGATGATGATGACGAGGACGATGATGCTTTGGATGATGATGATCGAGATGCTAGCTCTACTGATGAGATATCTACTTAACACTCTACCTTTTGTTACTCGTGACAAAAAGGGGGAGTAGTTTTAGGGATATAAGAGTAGTCATCTTAGGGAGAGAGTTAGTATAGGACATTTTTGTTAGGGGGAGTGTTGATACTGTTGATACTTGAGGGATGCAGTGAGGATATGATGTATCTTTTCTTTTCTTACATTTTAGATACATTGTTCTTGTATATGAGGTCTTGTGACCAGTTTTTACATACATTGTACATATTGTTTCTATATGTGGTTGTATGTTTCTTTCACCTATCTCTACATGTGTTGTTTCTTTTCTATCTTTGTATACATGTTTCTTATATTTGTATGCAATCTATTATTTTTGTTTCACACAAGATGCCTTGATGAGTTTTGTTTAAAGTGTTTCAGAAATATAGGTTGTCAAAGTCTACTTGCCATAATCTCTTTTCTTGCAAAGTTTTTTAAGGGTTTGTGTTAGGATAGATTTTATTGTATTCAACAAGTGAATATGAGTTGAGTGATTTATGACTTCTCTCATATTTTCATTTGTTTGTTGTAGTTTTGTCACAGATTGCCAAAGGGGGAGATTGTTAGGACATATGTGTTTCACTTGTTAAAAACATATGTCATTCTTTTATGTAATTGGCTAATCCTTTGACAAAACGCACTTTACTTGTAATTGGGTAGTTCTAGGTGTTTTTAATACTTCAAGAAACAAGGTTTCAAGATTAAGTGTTGAAGTCATCAAGTCTGTCCAAGAAAACAAGCTGATAATGCAAATTCATTAAAGCTCGATAGCTGCATCTATTGAGCTTAAGAAAGATGTCTCAAGCCCGTAAGCTCGACAGCTTCTCGACACCTCCTATCTGTCGAGATTTAAGAAATTCAGAATTTTGATCTGATTTCTTGGGATCCGTGAATGTGTCTTTGGACTTTCTTTTCTCCTAACCCTAGACATATAAAAGGATTGTTTTTAGGGCCGTTAAACGGTACACAAGTTGCACAAGCATTGAGAAAACTCTGTTGAAGCAAATTGGGACCAGAGACAAAGTTCTTGCCCTAGTTCATCTCTTCTGAAGAAGTTTTTATGTATGTGCACCTTTGGGTTTTGTGACCAAGCATCTTCTTGATCTTCATTGTGTTGGATGAACTGAAGAACTTTGCAGCCAACCTCTCTTTCAGTTGGTGTTGAAGTCACGTACTGGGATCCGCACATTGGTTAGTCACGTACTTAGAAGCCGTGCAACAAAAAGGGGGAACTGTCACTACAGAACAAGTCCAATTGGATATTGGGGTAAGGCCTTAATTGTAAGTTGGTAAGGTACTTAGGATTCCTTTACTTTAACCCCTTGTTGTGATAATAGTGGAGTTTCAGGAGTGGTGACCTGAAAATCACCCTGTGGGGTTTTTGCCGTAAGGTTTTTCCCCATTCGTAAACAAATCACCGTGTCATTTAATTTCTGTTGCATAATTAGTTAATTGGTGATTTGTTTATGCTACCACGCATTTGCATGTTAATTAACTTAATTAAAATACTTGGCTAAATTAATTGGTTAATTAATCACAATGGGTCAATACGTTTGTGGCCTATCACAAGCATTGGATGCAATAGTCATTATTGCAAGTTTGGTAGGTGGATTCTTGCCTTGATAGGCATAATCCATCCTATGATAGCAATCTATTGCGAAATGTCCAAGCTTGCCACAAATCTAACAAGTTGGCCTTTCTGATCTTGGACCAACAACAGTAGAATCAGATTGGTTTTGTTGGAAGTGAGTGAATTGATTATACTGATGTAGTTGATTACTTGGACCTCTACCTTTTCTTCCACCTCTATTGTTATAGTTCCCTCTGCCCCTTCCTTTATTTTATTGATTGTAACTATTTCCATTAGGTTTTGAGGTAGCAGCTGCTGCCATGGCGAAGATAGGATCTTTGACATCCAAGCTTTCATTTAGAGACTCCTCTTCTGCATTTAGCATGGTTAAGAGTTCATCAAAGATTGAGTACTTTTGGTCCTTATACCAAACCTGAAAGCATTGTACTCTTTAGGAAGGCCCTTAATTGCAATATGCAGTAGCTTTTCATCATCAATGATCACACCAACTGATAGTAGTTTATCTCTCACCACTTTGATCTTTGGTAGATAAAGATTTATAATATCGTCTCCCTTCTTGAGATTATGCAGTTCACCTTTAAGGTTCATTATGTGAGATCTAGAGATGGAGGAGAACCTGTTTTCCAAGATTTTCCAGACCTCTATAACAGAAGCGCAGTCAACTATGAGTGCTAAGATGGAAGGAGATAGAGTAGAGCTTATGAATGTAAGCAAAGCTTTCTCCTTTGATCTCTAGAGTAAGTAATTTGGATTCAAGATTGAGGTGTATTTGTAAAGTTGTGATTTACAACTATGTGTTTTGTTTGCTGTTATTCCGTGCCAAATTTGATTGTAATTACTATCAATTGTTTATACCCTATATTTGTTGTGGGAATTGATGTAAGGGGTGTGTGATAGAGAGTGTGTGAAGACTCAAGCAATTTGGAAGCTGAAGGAATCTCGCGGGTATGTCGCGACTTAGCTTCCCGCGAAGTGAAGCATGTGCCTTACACATGCTGGAATGCGAAGAGTCAGGACAGGTGGAGACAGCTGTCTCTCGCGAGTATCTCGCGGGTAAGGCCTTCCCGCGAGACACCCGTGAGACATGCTGTTCTACCAGCCTGTACTGACTGACTCACACATTTTGCACCTATCCTATATAAACCCCCATTACCCACAAATGTTGAGGGATGCTTCAGAGAGAAAACCCTAGCCAAACACATTTGGAATTAGAGATTGCCATCCCCACCTTTCTCTATACAATTGCTTGTGGTATCTCCTCAACCCTTCCCTCTCCATTTCCACACCATTGAGAGGTTGATAGCCCAAACACTTACCACACCCTTTGAGAGTGTTGTGTGACGTTTTGGTGCTGCTGGGAAGCATTGGAAGAAGCCTGGAATGGCAGATGCAACATGGAGCTTGTTGCGGAATCCGGAGAACTAAGATAAGACACGGTTCCGAGAAGCCTTGTTGGAGTAGGAGCTTGGAGGGCTTAGGTACATCGGGTAGATTAGGCTTGGAGGGTCTTTTGCTTACTCATGTATCCCAACTGATTGTCTAGTGGATCGATTTCCGCTTGGAGGGCGGCGGAGAGGTTTTTCGCCGAGTTCTTCGGTTTCCTCTTCGAGAACACGTCTCGGTATTTTCTGTGTTTGCATCCTTCTTCCCTACTCTTGTTCAATTTCATTATTACTGCTGTGTTGCTTTAATTATGAATTAGAGTAGTTTCTTGTTCATCCGCTCGCTTTTACACTATTCCGCACTTTGTATTAAAGTTGTGTAAAATCTATCGAGCCGTAATTTTAATTAGGGGGTCTAAACAGCTCTTATGTTTTCAACACGTTTTCGAGCTTTCAGTATTCACTAGGAAGATCCTTAAGGAATTTATCAAGGATCAATTGTGGCTTTTCTAGTAATTCAAATATTCTAAAACCATTGAAATTTGATACTTCCACACAATATAATTTGTGTTGTCTAGTTTGACTGTCATCATATTCGCCATGTTAGACAGAAGTAGAAGTGGCTAATTCATCACATTTACTGAGGAATTCGAAGATGTAGAAGAAGAAGTTAAAGAAGCCATTGTTGAGCTTGATGCTACCATTGATGAATTCTGAGTAGGGATCGTGGGCTCTGATACCATGAAAACTTTCTTTATGAAACAGAATTTTGTATTGAAGTAAGAATAAAACAGAGATTGACTCTAAGTATAACACACACACACAGAGAGAGAGAGAGAGAGAGAGAGAGAGAGAGAGAGAGAGAGAGAGAGAGAGAGAGAGAGAGAGAGAGAGAGAGAGAGAGAGAGAGAATTGAATGAATAGAAAAATTGTATTTCCTGCTCATTTACAATTTAAAGCTAATCTCACTATTTATATTACAAAGCTTGAGAATAACTGAATAACTTTAGGTTCCACATTATGCGGATCAGCTCTGTGAATCAAGGAGAAGAAACTGTTTACTCTGATTTTCGTGCCATCTTCAACTGCTCTTTTAATGCACACACACGACACTGTTTAGGCAGAGTTATACACAATCAAATGCATAAGTGAAAACAGGGCGCTTTGCATTTGATACCTTTAGTAGAACGATGCGTTTCATCAAATTAGAAATCGCCTTCAAATCTCAACGGTAACTTCTAACTTCTTCCTCGAGCTATTTTTCAACCCAAATGAAGCTTCATCTTCAACAGGTGGGAGTAGATGTACTGGAGTAAATGACTACATAATATTATTAGCTAAGTTTATTGATAACAAAAAGCATATATGTCTTGAAGATGCAGATAATGCTAAATGGTAAATTAACAAAGGAAATTTCTGCTAGTCAAATTAAAGTAAATATGATTATAACACCAAGTCAAAGGGAAACTAAACTTTATTGGTAATCATAAATAATAATTTTTTTTTTCTATAATCCTTCCATGGGGTGGGGTTGAGATGGAGGGGGAATCATATTAAATACATGGGTGCTTCGATAGATTTAAACTCTTGAACCTTAATATCTCTCACGCATTAAGGAATATTATTACAACTTGCAACTTTCTAAATTATAGTTTGAGCCTAATGTGAGAAACATCATAATTTCATGACCAAAACCTCAATCCGTAATAGAAGCTTAACACCAAATACACACTTCAAAATACCTCCCCTAGCCCTAACCCATACCCATCACGAGCTAGTGGTGGTTGCAACTTTAGCAAACTCACAACCAGCATTATCAAGTGCACCACCAAAATGGTTGTACTTAGCACGAAAGTTGGGGACTCATTGAAGCTGAATCTTCCCGCTTCAGCATCCATCATCATTAGATTGGTCTTTTTGTGTTACCTATAGAGCACCTATTAAACTACTTTATCGAACAGAAAAAAAACTAAGAAAACATAGAAGGGAGAAAGAGAAATAGAGAGAATAAAGAAAGAATCACAGATGTAGATGCAGATCTGTTAGTTATATCGGTGGTGTAATTTGTTGCTGATGAAGAAGAAAAGTGTAGTGAAAAAAAAAAAACTCAATTTGCTGCCAATGCCAAAGTCCCGAAGAGAAGGTTTATTATGATTTTTTAATGAATGAGCAAAATTTTGAAACATTTTTTTTCTTATGAAATTAAATATTTTAAGAGTAGTATTACTAGCATAATACTTTCAAAAAAAAAAAAAAATCGCAACAAAATCTAGATGGCAAGTTGTCAAAGGTAAGTAAAAAAGTGATATTAGTTGTGGATTCACATAAAACCAGTTACAACTTATCGCTTAAATTTTATTGTGAAAATATTGTGAAAGTAGTACTAAGATAATCATATTCAAGTTTATTTCAGCTGAGTTTAAAAAAAATCTTAGGATCAAGGTGTTCAAATTTTTATTTTATGGGATCAAAACAAAAAATATATATAATTTTATATATAACTTTTTTTTTGGTCTAAGCTAGGGGGCTCATTTGAACCCTCTCAGGTGTATGTAACGCTACTCCTGGTTGAACAAGTAAAAAAAATCCATTGAAATCCTCTTAAAACTCTCCCAAATACTCCAGAAAATTCCTAAATCCAATTCCCCTAATCTAAATCAAGGTCTCCAAGGGTATAATCTCTAAATTGTCCCTTATTGTCATTGTTTTCAAATTCTTTTTTGCTTAATTAAAGTGTTTGTTTGCATAAAGAATGTGATTGAACATGTTTTCATTGACATGAATGGGTATTGCCATGCATGATAGGATTAGAATTTGATTTCAAGCTTATATCTATCATGCTAATTCTTACAGTAACATGAATATGTTCATTACTTCATTCATCTTTGCATGCATGAATATCATTTTATTCTTGCTTCACATGTTATTTTGATTGTATGGCTTACCCATGTTCTTATATGACTTACCCATTATGTTCTATCTGGTTGGGTCTTGGAATAATATGTGATGGTTTTTGATGTGCATGAAATATATACAATAAAGTACTCACATATCTACATATTTGGCGTTACTTTTATGTTATTTTGTGACTGATTATATAATATCTTTGTGTTGTAGGAAACAAGGGCTTTACATGCAAAGTGGGGCTAGGCTAATTGAATCAAGCCAATTTACATCCAGCCAGGCATGAATATTAAATTTAAGTCCAATTGGAGTAAGGAATCAAAGGAAATTTGCACCAAATCCAAGTTCAATTCGGATTAGGATTCCAGCCTGCACATCAGTTAGTATTTTCAGCATAACTTTCGGCTCAGATGTCAAATTGAGATGATTCAAGTTGGGCTGGAAAGTTAACTTAAAGGGCTACAACTTTGTAGTTTACCAGAAGCCCTAATTCTGACGTTAAGTGGGCCTAAATAGTCGGTTAAGTAAAGCCTAAAAGTCTGGGATTTTCTCCAAACGGGAATTCAAATTGTAATAAGATTCATTGACCTATTTAAAGGCTTTTTAGGGCAAAATTCAGGGGGGACAGAGGCTAGTGCTAGGGCTGACATGCAAAACAGAAAATTGGAGCAAGAGGCAGTGCTGCATGTGGCTTCTCTGTAGCTTTTCTCCATGATAGCATTGTGATTATTTCTTTCTCTATTTTATTTGTCTAGTTTAATGTTTAGTATTTTATTCTTTTGTTTTATTTCAATTACCATGAGTAGCTAAATTTAGAATTAGGGTTAAGGATGAAACCTTGTTAAGTATTATTAGTAATATTTATGTGATTTGATTTTTCCCACAATAGTTGTTCTTTAATGATTTAAATTGTTCTTGCTTCATATCAATTGACTAAGATGGGTAATTCTACATATGAGTTCAATCATGTTTTTCTCATGATTTAGGATTTGTCTTAATTAATTGAATGCTTGGTTTATTAATTCTTGATTATAAAATTGGATATTGTTTGTGATTTGTCTGTCAATGGATACAAGATATGATTTGATTTTTAGAATTGGATATATCTTGTGATTTGTTTGACTACGGATACAATTGATGATTTGGTTTTATACTTAAGAAGCGAAGAAGAACATGCTTTTGATTTTTAAAATAAGGATTTTAACAAGAATATTTTCCATAATAGCAAGATTGATTTCTAGATTATCATGTAGTGAGGTGGGAAAAATTAATGATCATAAATATATGCTAGTATGACTTACAAGGTGGATTCCAAAACCTTAATTCCTTTCCCTTGATTGTTTACATCTTTTTATTGCTTTATATCTTTTGCTTAGTTTAACTATTTGCTTAATTTTATTATTTGCTTAGTTTATTTAATTTCAAAACAACCAATTTTTATTAAACTAGATTAGGATTAATTTGGTTAAGGTTTAATTAATTTTCCTACGTTCATTCAAGTCCCTGTGGGTTCGACCTCGTTCTTGTCAAACTATACTTCGGTACGGTTCGTACACTTGCGAGTACTTTAAAATTTCACAACAGTGGGCATTAAATGTAAGTGAACAAGACATTAAAAAAAAAAAAAAAATTATGTAACAATTTCAAAATATGAAATTTTTTTGAAGAAATTGTAAAACTTTATGTATTTGCCTTTTTTTTTTTTGGTTATTTTTGTCAATATATGAATTTCTCTTTTTATTAGATTGTGTAATTTATGCTTCTTAAGGACCACCTTGAAAAACATTCATGGAGCCGACATTGAGGGTGGGTGCCTATAACCTAGCCCCCAAACGTTAGAATTTCACATTGGTAGATTTAGTGTCTTATATCTATTTTGGGTAGAATGTAACTAGGAAACAAAGCTTTGTATTTTTCCTTTTTCATTAGATTGAACCTAGGAATCAAAGTAATGTAAAGTTATTTCTACCAAGATGTAATTGTCTCCAATCAATAATAATGCATACTAGTCAAGATATATTGTAAATTGTAAAGTTTTCTTATTTTACTTATAAAATAAGCGGCGACTCCATGGAATCCTAAAAAGGGAAGGTACCGATGCCTACACCCTTTTCTGAGAGCACCCTAATTTTCCCCCCCAGGTCTCTCACAATGGCGACTCTACTGGGGATGTTGAGGGTTAAGCTTCACATTAGACTTTAAATGACCAATTAAATACCCTTGTTTTTGTATGATGTTTTTGTTTGTCTGGTTGCTTATGTTTGTTTATTGTTTAATAGTTTATTTGAAATTGCCATGTTGGTTGTTAAAGGCTTTCCTTAACTATCATAATGTGTGCCATCAAACAACAAATATGAATGTATCCATCTCAACATATGGTGGTAGTAACCATGGATCACTGGTCTTCATTAGATTCAGGTACCTAGTGGCGAACTCACCAACTCATAGCCCAAAGTCACTAGATCATTTCTTGTTAACTAAAAAGGATAGATGATGTCATTCGGACCAACGTAATGTCCATTACATTACAAGTTGGGAGGTATATCGTTTTAGCTATGGGAAACAATACAATAAAAAACCCACCATACAATGTAGTGACTTAGAACCTATCCTTAGGCCGGTCAGGTTAAAATTGCATTGCATTATGGTGTGTTTTTTTGGTTGATAGATTGATATAGATAGGGACCTAGCTTTGTTTGACCCAACCAAGCCTTTTCTTAGGGGAGAATTTCGTCAATATCAGAGGGAAGATTCCAAAGAGAATTCGAGAATGATAGCCAAGCCAGAATTCCAGTTCAAAGCCTATCACGGTATTAAAGCCTTTAAGTATAGAAGGCACCCAATAGTTACAACACCTCAACCTCGTGTTCGACTTGCAAGACAACCTAAGCCATAAGAAATCTAAATACTTTGTCACCATGGCAAAGGAAGAGTAGCACTTAAAGACTGAAGAGCCAATGAGCACTCAAAAGCTACTAAATACTATGGCAGCAAGCCAAATTCAGTTGAAGGAAGACATGAACCTTATGATACAGAAGTTCTAGAGCCTAAAGGGTAGCCAAGAGGAAAACAAGACTGATCAGACTCCCCCTATCTCGGAGAGTGAGAAGAAGATTAATGAGAAGATAAGTAAGACGGAAGAGATGATCAAAATGGCATGCAAGATGGAAGACCTCATGGATTATCGGTCCCTCTTTCTTTTCCCAGACGTAAGATTGCCCCCAAAGCTCAAGATGCCCGTCTTGTACAAGTTCGATGGCACCGGCAACCCCAAATCCCACCTAAAGATGTACATGAAGGGCTATGCAACCTCTGGTAGCTACTGAAAAAATGTTGGCACAAATTTTCCAAAACACCTTAATTGGAGCTACTCTTAGATGGTTCCTCAACATGGAAGACAATAGAGCTAGAAATTGGGAAGACATTTGTAGAAAGTTCCAGAGCCAATACAAGTACAATATAGAAGTGGACACGACAAGAAGAGACTTGGAGACCGTTAAACAAGAGCTGAAGGAGTCATTTTCTGCCTTCATTACCAATTGGAGGTCCAAAGCCACACAGATGATGAATAGGCCGAATGAATAAGAGCAATTAACCATGGTTGTAAAAAAGTTGTTACCGATATACCATAAATATTTGTTTGCTTAGTACTTACAAATTTTAAAGCTTTAATTGCTACTGATACTTGGATTGAGGATGAAATAAATGATGAGGCCATAAAGAATGAGGATGTATCTAAATTTAAAATGAATTTTGGGCCTTCTAGCTCCAAAACTGTAGAAGTGTCTATTATATATAAAACTGATCCCTGCCAACTTATTGCCCTAGTGCAAATATCACAAGGCCCACCTCCAAGGCCTAGGAGGGAATTTCATGAACTTTATATGCCAATGAGTCAAGTATTTGAAAAGCTGAAAACAAATGGGTTACTGAAACCCTCAAACCCAAGACCAGTCCCAAACCCATTACCTGCAAAGTTTGATGTGAGTAAAAGGTGTGCCTACCATCATGGCCTAGGCCACAACACTAATAGGTGTTGTAATCTTCGCCATGCAATTCAAGATTTAATAGACACTAAGGTGATGGCATCACCTACAAGGCCTAATATCACTATAAAGTTGTTATTTCCAACTATTTGTTGTGTTGGCTTTTATTCCATGCCAAATTTGATTGTAATTTTATTCAATCATTTGTACCCTGTATTTAATGTAGGATTTCATTATAAGGGTTGTGTGTTAGAAAGAGAGAGAGTGTGAAGACTCAAGCTATTGAAGAATGAAGTGTTTTCACAGGTATCTCACGACTTAGCATCCCACGAAGTAACTTATGTGCCCTGCACATGCTGGAATGCGAAGAGTCAAGCCAGATGGAGACAACTGTTTCTCACGAGTATCTTGCGGGTAAGGCCTTCCCGCGAGACACCCATGAGGCATTCTATTCTACCAGCCTGTCCAGTCTGATACACACTTTCTATGCCTACACTATTTATACCCACATTACCCACAAATGTAAAGGAGAGCTTCTAAGAAAAAACCCTAGCCAAACATCTTAAGAGTTAGAGATTGTTATACCCACAATCCTCTACACATTTGTTTTGAAAATTTCCTCATCTCCTACCTCTTCATTTCCATACCATTAAGACGTTGATAGCCCAAACACTTACCACACCCTTTGAGAGTGTCAAGTGGAGTTTTGGTGCTGTTGGGAAGCATTGGAACAAGCCTAGAATGGCAGATGCAACATGGAGCTTGTTGGGGGATCCGAAGAACTAGACAACACATGGTTCCGAGAAGCCTTGTTGGAGTAGGAGCTTGGTGGGCTTAGGTACAGAGGGTAGATTAGACTTGGAGGGTCTCTTGCTCACCCTTATATCCCAACTGATTATCAAGTGGATCGATTTCCACTTAGAGGGCGGCGGAAAGGTTTTTCGCCGAGTTCTTCGATTTCCTCTTCGATAACACGTCTCGGTGTTATTTGTATTTGCATTTCTCTTCCCTACTCTTGTTCATTTCATTTTTCTACTGTGTTGCTTTAAATATGGATTAGAGTAGCTCTCTTGCTTATATGCTTGTGTTTACACTATTCCGCACTTAGTATTAAGTTGGTGTAAAATCAACCAAGCCGTAACTTTGATTTGAGGGTCTAAACAACTCGTGTGTTTTTCGACACATTTTTGAGCTTTCAATCACCAAAAACCCCTTGCCTAACCACAATTTTGAGAGAGGATCAAGGATCAACTATTTGATTTCTGAGGAGGAAGGAGAAGAGGACCTGTCTAAGTTGATTTATGACCCACCCGAATGACCACAATTTTGAGAGAGGATCAAGGATCAACTATTTGATTTCTGAGGAGGAAGGAGAAGAGGACCTGTCTAAGTTGATCTATGACCTACCCGAATGACCACAATTTTGAGAGAGGATCAAGGATCAACTATTTGATTTCTGAGGAGGAAGGAGAAGAGGACCTGTCTAAGTTGATCTATGACCTACCCGAATGGTTTGTGATGACTTGGGAAGAGATAATGGGCATAACGTCCTTAGCAGGATATAATATATAGAGTGAGCATACTATAGAAATTCTAAATTACTTAACATCCATATATGTGGGGAGACATTTTAAACCCCAATCAGGTAACACAACATCCACATAGAGGGGGGAGACACTTCAAACCTCAATTAGATAACCTAACATCCACATATGGGGGGAGACACTTCAAGCCCTAATTAGGTAACACAACATCCACACATGGGGGGAGACACTTCAAACCCCCACATCTGGAGACAAACAACCTGGTCGAGGCCTTAAACAAGGCAACCTAACAAACACCTAATGAAAAGGATGAGGTCCTCAAGCAATTGTAAAAGATGCAAGCCAACATATCCTTATGGGGTTTACTTATGGCCTCATACAAGCACTACCAGAATCTAGTGGACCTTCTCAATCAAATCCAAGTCCCTACAACCACTACTTCTCAAGATTTGAATGCTATGATTGGGTCTATAAATAGGGAGCTTACTATTTCCTACTCCGACAAAAATTTGACTAAGGGGAAGCGCCATAATGACCCACATTACTGTAGATGTCAAATGCAAAAGGATACTAGTTGTCTTAATTGATGGTAGAAGTGCCTTAAATGTGTGTCCTTTAAAAATTGCAAGTTGCCTAGGCTTGAGCATTGTAGATTTTATGTCATCTGATCAGCATGTAAGAGCTTACGACAATAATAGAAGGGAGGTTTTAAGGACTATCACACTGGAACTCACCATAGAGCCAATGATCAAAAAAGTGGAATTTCAAGTATTAAACATGGCTTCATGCTTCAACATGCTCCTTGGGCAACCATGGATTCAAGATACAGAGGTTGTGCCTTCATCCCTGTACCAAAAGGTTTGGTTTCCACATAAAGGAGCTATAGTTACTATATATGGTGACATTTTAACCATACCAAAGCCCTTTTTTGGTATCGAGTCTGAGAAGGAACCAATAACCTTAGATGGCTTTGAGATTGAGAAGCTTGGTTTTGAAATAGAGGAAGAAGAGCTTGAAAAGATCCCTATGGACTTCAATCCCTACAGCAATAACAATGTGGTAGCAATGATGAGGAAGATGAGTTATTTTCCAGGGATGAACCTAGGGAAGACCGTGAAAGAAGCAGCTGTACGGGTTTTGACAATTCCTACAACCACACCACCTTTTGGGTTAGTTATAAACCTACGAATGGTGACTTATTAGAGATGGAAGTGAAGAGGATGGCCCGCACAAAGGTCAAAGCAAAGGGACTTCCTAGTCCCCCAGAACCCTTGAAGCCTTACACACCTATACTAAATGGGAAGTTTGTCAAAGCTGTGGATAGTCAGCATTACTAGGGATTTCCTAAACCAAGATATAATCTTAAGTCGAAAACAATGGTGCCTGTCTTTGAATTATTCCTTGATTGTGACAATAAGATTCCAGAACTAAATGAGGAAATAAAAATTGGGTCCTAACTGATTGGGCAGAGTACATGGATCCTGATGCAATGACTACCATGTTGGGAAATGCTATCTTCAACATAGAAGAGGAAGAATACTGAGAGGCCTACCAACATGCATTGAGGAACCCATATGAAGCAAGAACAGATGATGAAAGCAATGAAAGGGGAGAAGCCCCTAGTGATGACGATAAAGGTAGTGGCAGTGAGGATGACAATAGTGGTGACAACAATAGTGATGATAGTGGACAGTGACAGCAGAGCCAATAGCAGTGATGATAGTGATAGTGAAAGAAGTAATTGTTAGGTTCTAAAGATTTAGGATTTTATGTATTTAGAACTCTAATTTGTAATGTTGGCAAACCATGATCAAAACAATATGTTTAGTCTTGTTTAGGCTTGCTCAAAGTATATTTATTTGTAAAACTGGAATCGAGTGATTGCAGATTTATTGGACTAAATCTGTAAGGCTCGATCGATCGAAAATTAGACTCGATCGATCAAACCACATATAGATTTATTTTTCTGCAGAGTTCCAGTTCAGCCCAAACTCTATTTAAACGTCTTGGGGTTCAAGTAAAACACTCATATATATAAGGAAAACCCTAGAACGTTTTTGGGACTTTTAGAGAGAGAGATTAGAGTGCCTCTTATGCCTCCTTTTATTTTTAGGGTTTTGTACCCAAACCTTTCTAAGTCTTTGTTGCTCATATTGCTGTTTTGTGTAAATCTCTTGTGAGATCTTTGAGGAGCTTTCCTTTACACAAAGTTTAGGGTTTTCAAGGTGGAGATATTATCAAAACCTTGATGATCATTCAGTTGCAGATTCAAGAACTTAAAGATTATCAAGCGAGGGTACTTGTACTTGATTGAAGAATTCAAGAAAGAAAGAGTCCGTGGATTCGGAGCTTGCACGTGGTCGTGTTAGTAAGTTCTACTGGTGGGTAGCATTAGGAAGTCGAGCGGGGAGCTTGTAGTCCTTTTGTATGAACTTCGATTCTTTCATAGTGGATTCAGGTTTGCCTTGAGGATCGGTGGGTCAAATCCTCCCCAAGTTTTTACCGTGTGGTTTCCTGGGTGATCATATCATTGTGTCTTTTACTATTCCACTGCTTTATTATTTTGATATGATTATTTGATTGCTTTAACCTAGAATTGCATAATTTGACTAAGTAACAACTTGGCTAATTAATCTAGGCTAACCAATCTGGTTGTTTTAAGGGGTCTAAAACCGTTCAGTAATGGTGAAGAATATGATAGCCGAGATAGTAGTAATGATAGGATGAACCCCCTAGCAATAGAGAGGATGAAGATGTGAGAGCCTTCTATGAAGACGATTTTGATGACGATGTGGATTACTACAATGGAGACATTGAAGATGATGTAGAAGTTATAGGTGGAGACTATGATGAATACCCTTATGGGCGACCTTCGAATTGGAGTTACATTACATATGTTAGCTCAAAGTCAGGCCCTCGAGCTTCAGATTGGTAGGGAGATTCTTGAGCTTGGTTCATTTCATAATTCATAGTTTCACTCATTAACGGCATATACCAATGAAGAAGATGACATAGGTGCAAGATTGGCGACACTTGATAGAAATCTAATGATCCACAGCTTCAGAAACTTAACTTTAGAGGATTTTGAAGATGAAGCTGAGAGAATGGTAGGGAGCAAATTAGAATACTTCCCCCAATACGTCCGCCCAAGCAACAACGGGAAGCAAGATTTACTTGGGGTGGATGGACAGTATAAAACACCTGGATGACTATGTATTCGACAAGCCTACAAATATGGAAGTTGATAGTGAAAGCACAGATTATATAGATGAAGACCCTAAAGTGCTGATGCTAAAGGAAGAAGGAACTCATCGGGAGCCAGCTACCATCGTCGAAGCCACGACTGAGTTGAAGAATGGGCATAGAAAAGAGCTGCCCACCCCATGGAAAACCCTCTAGAGAAGGTCAAGACAATCAAGCCACTCACATCTGCCAAAAACATTGTTTCTATCCCCATTAAGTCTATCTCTGCTAGTATTGTTATCCCTATTAAGTCTGTTTGTGATCGTGTTTCAATTCCTATAAAGTCCATTCATGTTGAGTCTGTTAATAACTGTACTCCTTATAATATGATTTCTGATTCTGCTTATTTGTTGTCTTTGAATGTTTTTATTTCAAAAATTAGTAAAGAAACATTTAATAATAAGGAATTAAAACAAGGACAGGTAGGACCCATAAAAGAAGAAACCCAATTTGTTAATTGGGAACTGATGATGAACCTAAGATGGTCCAAATTGGTAACACCTTAGCCTCCTCTAAGTAAGATGCATTAGTCATAATACTGAAGGAGTTCAAAGAGGTGTTTGCATGGTCGTATGAGGATATGCCCGAGATTGATATAGATATAGTGCAACATTTCATTCCAACAGACCCAGCCATGAAGCCAGTGAAGCAAAAACTGAAAATGATGAAGTCAAAGTGGACTCTCAAGATCAAAAAAAGAAATGGAGAAACAGTACAATGTGGGATTCTTGAGGATGGTTAACTACCCAAAATGGTTGGCTAATGTGGTTCCAATACTGAAGAAGAATGGGAAAGTGAGAATGTGTGTAGACTTCAAAGACCTTAATAAGGCCAACCTAAAGGATGATTTTCCCTTGCCTTACTATCATTCATGCATTACTGGTTGGACCTTATACCGGTGGGAATACATGAATTACTTGTCATCTACATGGGGANATGAAGCTCACATTATAGGGTTACAAGCAGCCTTAGGTCTTGGAGTGAAAGAGTTGGAAGTATATGGTGACTCAGCTTTGATAATTTCTCAGATAGAGAACAGATGGAAGATTAAGGAAGAAAAGTTATTGCCTTATCATGAATGTCTTCAAAAATTGGCATCGAAGTTTGAAAAGATTCAATACCAGTATGTGCCAAGAATGCAGAATCAGATTACAAATACTTTAGCAACAATGGCATCCATGATGGGTGGCCCCAAGGAAGACCAAGCTCGACCGATAGTGGTGGAACAAAAAGAAGAGCCAGCCTATTGTATGTCGATAGAAGGAGACAAGGAAATAAATAGGGAAGGTGAATGGTATTCAAACATTTTACAGTATCTCAAAGATGGGACATACCTGAAGTCTACGGATAAGAATGATCAATTAACTATTAGAAGGTTATCCACTAATTACATTATTTATGGTGAAAGGTTGTACAGAAGATCGTATGATGGAATTCATCTCCTTTGCGTGACTACTAAGGAAGCAGAGCAAATAATTGAGGAGGTCCATGAGTCAAGTTATGAACCACATATGAATGCACACATGCTATCACATAAGATAATGAAACAGGGTTATTACTATTCTACTATGGAAGCAGACTGTGCAACTCATGTTCAAAAATGTCATCAGTGCCAAGTCTATGGAGATCTGAAACACATGCCACCAATGCCATTACATACCATGACTTCACCCTGGCCATTCTCTACGTAGGGAATAAATATTATTGGGAAGATTCACCTAATGGCATCAAATGGTCATTAATCCATACTGGTAGCTATTGATTACTTCACTAAATGGCTGGAAGGTGCCTCGTATAGGGTGTTGAACTTGAAGAAAGTTGCTCAGTTTATTTAGACTAATAACATCTGTAGATATGGGGTACTGCATGAAATTATCTGAGATAACTGGCTGCACTTCAAGGGAGAAACGGAGAAGCTACTTCAACAGTTCAACATTCAACACTAAAAATCCTCACCCTACCGTCCTCATACAAATGGCGCATTTGGGCCTACAAACAAGAACATAGGGCAGTTCTTGAAGAAGAGCACAAAAAACTTCAAGGATTGGCATCTATAATTACCCTATGCACTTTGGGGGTATAGGCAATCAATTCAATCATCCACAAGAGCCACTCCTTATTCATTGGTGAATGGGATGGAGGCAATCCTTCCCATTGAAATGGGTGTTCATTCATTAAGAACAGTATTGGAGAGTGAAATCCCCGAAGTAGGTTGGTTGTAGAGTAGGTATGACCAGTTATGCATGATGGATGAGAAAAGGCTCAAGGCCTTGTATCACATTCAAGGTTACCAAAGGAGACTTAGAAAAGCCTTTAACAAGAAAGTAAGAGTTAGAGATTTGAAGACAGGAGATTTAGTGCTTAAGGAGATTCGAGCCCCAATTCAGGAAACAAATGGGAAACTCAAGCAGAATTGGGTAGGTCCATATATCATAAAGCAGATAAGTTCTAGGGAAGCATTAAGGTTGATGGACTTAGATTCAAACCCTTTCACTGAGCCAACTAATATAGATCAATTGAAGAAATACCACATTTAAGATGATAGTCTAAGAAGTGGCCACGTCTGAAGTGGTTGTAGATTATGTCATTTTCTTTCCTAGGTTTGGACAAAAAAAAAAAGAACAAAAACAAAAACAAAAAACAAAAAACAAAAAACAAAAAAAAAGGCCTACTAGGTTGAAAACTAGAAAAGGCAGCCTAGGCAAAAATTAAGGCTAAAAATGGTAGGTTGAAAACCCAAAAGGATGATCTACACAAAAGGAGAGTCAAAAAAAGAGAGTGAGAGAGCTTGCTAGGTTAAAAACCTGAAAAGGCGGCCTAGGCAAAAAATAAGGCAAATAAAATTAACTACGTGATAACCTGATCCTTCTACCAAGGAGGTTCGTAGGCAACCATATATTGGTCCAGTCACAACTTACCCAAACCCACCATTTACCCATTAAGTACAAAAGAGGAAAAAAAAATTTGCCAAGATTTAACCATTCCATCAACACAAACCATGCCATTACATAAACCGTAAAACCCAAACATAAACCAAACCCTAAACAAACCAAATCCTAAACAAACCAAACTCTTAACAGAACCCTAAAACTGAAAGTCCTAAATAATTCCTAAAACTAAAAGTTTCAAACTAACTTTTTAAATAAACATGTTCAAAACTAAAAAAATAAAATAATCAAGTATTCTTCAGCTTTTTCTTCTTTGATTGTTCATTGGTTCCATCTGTAGTAAGTACCTTGTCATCTTTGTCTCTCCTTTTGAACTCATAGTTGTTGTCCCCTTGCCTGCCTTGGTTATCTTCAAGAAACTCTTTTCTCATTGAAGCCATCTCA
This sequence comes from Quercus suber, assembly GCF_002906115.3. Classification (NCBI taxonomy): domain Eukaryota; kingdom Viridiplantae; phylum Streptophyta; class Magnoliopsida; order Fagales; family Fagaceae; genus Quercus; species Quercus suber. Next base: position 120,668 of record NW_027070109.1, read on the forward strand.
GTCTCCTTATCCCTAATCTTGCTCACTAGCCAGTTAGAGTATTCCATGGTCATCCTGTGGAAGTAAACCTTAACAAAAGATTGATCCACTCGGTTAGCCATGTCCAAGCTCAACGGCATGTTCCTTACAGAAGTAGGAGTTGTGTCCACAAGAAGAAAAGGTTTTCTTCCTCTACCACCAAGCATCCCTTGCTCATACTGGAATTTTCCCAAGAGTTTATCACCTTATAGAAAGTCGCCCTCCTTAAACTAATCAAGGAGGTATGATCTGATCCAGAGATCACAACAAAGGAGGTGGGCATTTCCACCAGTAACAATCCCATCGAATTGAGATATTAGATTTCTTGTCCAAAAATTTCACCCAATGACTTTCAGTCTGACACTTGGTCTTGAGGACAGCCCTACTAGGGAAATTGCTAGGACCATAGTTGGCAACAATGGATGTAGCTATCATGTCCAGTCTTTCCATCAACCATATCCACAAAGTCAAGGGACTCCTAAGGAATTGTTATGATTCTCCACCAAGAATTACAGAGTCTAGCCCTAAAAAAGTTCCTACCAAAATCAAAGAAGCAGGATTATCACCATCTCCAACTTGACTCACAATACCTATGGCTCGAGCATCTACAAAGCCAGATCTTCCAAAGCAAAGCAAGAATTCTCCCATGAATCATAGAGCTAAGCCAAAAAAAATTTGCATGTTGTTAAACAGACCATGAGTACGCTTATTAATAAGCCTCGTAACAACTACATGAAGATTCACCATGTGGACTTCAATCATGCCACTGGTAACTGAAGTAAAAAGGCCTAGGACATCAAATAAAATCTCCCTATGCTTGGGATCATAGGTAGCTACTATAGATTTTTTGCCAAGCTCATAATCCAGAATAGTTGAAAATTCTTCAATGGTAGGACAAAGTTCAATAGTGTTAAATAGGAATACATGGTCTTTAGCATCCCATAACTTCACAGCAGCACAGAGAAAATCCCACTTGATCGTGACATTCCTTAGAGCCTTGATCCCCTCTAGCTTGTAGGCAGTGAAATTGGTCTTGCTGACAAAATCAAAGCTATGAACCTATCTATTGATATCATGTGTGATTGAATGAGGAGGATTTTGATTATTGGCCATGAATGATTGTTGTATATGATTACTATTTTTTTGATAGCTTTGATGCAGAGATTTATTTGCAGATTTAATGCTAAGGTAGGTTCTCCTAGTCTCTAATCACGTTTAAATAAGTTTAGAGAATTTGAAACTGACTGGGAATGTGTTTCATAGTCCAGAAAGGACAAAAAATATTTTTCAAAGAACAAAAAATAAGGAAAACGCATCCAAAAAGGTGAAAAGTCAAGGCCAGATTGGGTGTGCCAATCGGCACTCCAAGACTATCGATCGGCACTTCTTAAGTGTCGATTGGCACTCTTGGAGTGCCAAATGGCACCTATTCCCCCCGAGGGCATTCTGACTTATTTAGTGTTTTTGGGCACATCTTTGGTCCGTTTTGGCCCCATTCTTCATTCCAAAAAGTAATTATGCCATAAAATTTCTCAAAAATTCACATTGATTGTCAAACTAGGGAATTTGGCCATGCCTTGTCCATTTTTCAAAAAATCATCATCTTCATCATTTGTTTCAAAAAGAAAAAAGAGGAAATTACCCAACTCAAAATTTTTTTAAGTTGTGCATTCATTTTCTAAACTAGAAGCATTCGACCATGCCTTATCCCCTTTGTTAAAACAAACCAATTCAATCATCTCTTTTCCCCCAAAAAAAAAAAAAAAAAAAAAAAAAAAAACCTTTTTTCAAAAAGAAAAAAAAAATCATCATCATGCATAAGCTTTCAACTAAGACAATTCAGTTATGCCTCATTCAGGTAAGTACAAATCACATCAGAAGTGGTCAAATACATTCAAATTGTACACTTCAAAGCTTCATTAGGTGAATTCTAAATTTGTCTTATCTAAATTTTAGCAAGGCTAAAAGTCATCCAAGGACAAGGAGCTAAAAGTGGAAATTAATACAAATTGTCTAACTAAGGAATATTTAGTCTTTTGCAGGGAAATTAAAATACAAGTCAAGCATCATTCGAACTTCAAGTCTACCTTTGGGAAGATTTTCTAGACCCACCCCTAGAGCAACAACCCTTTGTGTCTCCTTCTTGACTTGCATAAAACCGAGATTCTTGTTGCTTGTTCTAAAAGTCAAGGTTTCCGATTCTCTCTTCCAAGGATCTTGTGTTGGCCTCAGTAGTTTCCATTCAATTGCTCAGCAAAGTGCCAGAGACAAGTGTTAAGTTCATTACCATGAATTTAAAGTAAAAATGATTAAGGGAGTGTCATCCTTTACCCAATTCACTTCAGTAAGCACATATTGGGAAGATTGCGTGCATGCCACCAGCAACAAGCCTCCAATCATCCGCATGCTTTCTTCCACAGGATCAACACCCACCAAGAGCATAAGGCCACAAGTTCAAAAATAACTCAATGGACAAAAATGATACAATAGACTAAAGGATTTGGAAATGTACCGAGTCAGTCCAAGGGACATTTGGGGTATACTCCAGCCAGTCTAGATCCACAGAGCTAAAAGATCCATCAAGATTCATTACTTCATATTGCCATGCTGGAAAATGGGGATATGTCTCCATAAAAGAACTAGAAGGACCACTAGCATTGCTAGGAGGAGGACTCTCATCTCTAGAAAATGAAGCCTAAAAATGCAACATTCAGACATTTTCACAAAGGGAATAACAAAGAAAATGAAAGATGATAATGTAAGTCATGATGCAAATTGATTTGGAAAAGAAAGAAGCTTACGGAGGCTTCAGAGATGTCAGCTAAGCAACCCTGCAAGTGAACCTGAACAAATTCAAGATAGTCTCCTGGTATCCCAGGAACAGTGCAGCCAATCCAAGCACAAGCAATTTCTTCATTAGTCAAAAGGTCTACCAACTGGATAGAATGACAAGGATGGGTAGGAATCATTTCAGGAGGGTGCATGTGTTGAACCTGAGCCAATACCCAGTCACCAAGATACCAATATCTCCTATGGCCACATTCAAACAACACCTAATGACCATTCAACTCTTGAGCCCATGAACACTCCTCATGCTCCTCACATCCAAGCCAAGGATTTAAGGATATTTGAACACCATAAAGAACCTAGAATTAAAAGAAGCCATACCCATACACACAAACAAACAAACAAAAACTCACCTCATCGGCAGTAAAGCCGTCAATCACCATACGCCAAGCCTGCATAGAACACTTAGGAGGCGCTGACGAATGATACTTAGGCAGCCCACAAAGAAACCTTGGAAACATATCATCCATAACTTCCAAAAATTGTGGACCAAGACCAAAATATTCATACATCCAGACCTAAAAAATCATCACACATCAACATTAACAATACACAAATAAACTTTGCAAAATACACCCAACCAAGAATTTAAATTTCACCTGCCAAACAAATGGCGCGCCTCCTAAGCTTGAAAGACTACGCCGAGAAAGCTGAGTCATGAAGTGCAAGAGAGTCGCATGAGCCATGCCGCAACAATCATAATTTTTTATCCAATCAATGTCCCTCAAACTCCACAAGTAACGTGAACTCATAGTGCTTCCCAAGTCAGGACATAAGAGAGTTCCAATGAAGAGAAGCATAAACATCCAAGCGCCAGTTGCTACAGTCTCACATTTGTCAATATTGGTATATAGCCACATCAAAGGCACATTCTTACTCTTAACTCGTGGAAGAATCACACCCAGAAGACTCCTAATCTCCACTGGTGAAATGGAATCATTACCCTCAATTTTATCACCACAAAATTTTAAGCTAGTAATGGCTGAAAAGTCATAGAGTGTCAACATCACCTCGCCAATGCCCGAAAAATTAAAGGTACAAGTGGTATCCCAGAATCGCTCAAACAATGCGACAAGCAGTTGAAGATCCTTATACTCAGTGGTGTTGTGGTACAAGAGAGCTCGGAAAAAGATTCGGAAGCTGGTTTCATTAATGACATTTTTAAGGTCTAGGGATAACGTGACTCGCCTGTGCTTCAGTAACTAAAGACTACCCTGGCTCTTGAGATTCTATAATTGACAAGAATACCCCACATGAGAAACATAAACAAAAAAACCAAACAAAGACAAAACAAAGTTTAGCCAATCATCATGAAATTCACAAAATGCCCTATTCCAAAAATACTTACTCTAAAATCCAAACCAACAAACTAAAGATACCCCTCATGAAAAAATTAGCCAAACCCAAATGCCATTTCCCAAATTTGAGTTCTATGACATCCTAACAATATCCCAATCAACCCAAAAATCCTTCATCTCCATAAGTTTATTCAACAATAACCCAAACATATGTCCAACCCAAAGAAAAATTTTCTTTCCAAACCCATGAAAATCATACCCACAGAAAACTTTCATACCCATGAAAAATAATGCCCAAACATTCAAACAAAATTTCCACACCCATCAAAATTGAGTTTACTCAATCATGTCTACACATCAAATTCTCATGATTTCATACCTATTGAAAAAATCAAGTCAAAATTCATCTAACAATGCCTAAAGCTACATACAATGAAAAGCTCCACCAATCATCAATATTATCCAAACATGACAATATCAAATAGCTCAACAATTCAAAAATGCCCAAAAATTAATTTTTTTTTTTAAATCAACATGACCACACAATGATTTCCATCCAATTCATACAATACCCAAAAATTCCCAAGACAGCAAACAACAACAAAATGACAATGCCCATTGTTGGAAAATTTAGACCCCAGTTGATAGAATTAACAAGTTTTAAACCCAAGTTGTTAATTAGATTTATTATTAATAAAACTTGTTAAAAACAAACAAACATCAATATCAGGTCAAAATCATGCAAGGAAATAATAAATAAGACAAGATATGATGACCCAGGAAAACCAATGAAACAAACTAGATTCACAGTAAAAAATCTGGGAGGAAACCTTCTCGAAAAGCAATCCACTATAGTAAAGAGAAGTTTCAGATCTAGTACAAAACCTTTGTCCCTAGACTCTACAATCCCCATAGATGAACTCACAGCAGAAACCTTCTATCGCTTCAGAACCTTTGAACTCTTCAATATATGAACGCCACCCTTTGATGCATGAATCCCAGTACGTGACTAACTAATTGCGCGGATCCCAGTACGCGACTTAATCACCAACTAAAAGAAGATTGTTGGCTGTAAATTTCTTCACTTCATCAACAATGAAGATCAAGAAGCACTTGGTTACAAAACCCTAAGGTGCAAAGACGCAGTAGCTTCTTTCAGAGAGAATAAGGCACCAGTCACCTTTTGCATATGTTCTCCTTGTATTCTCTTATGTGACGGCCTCTAAAATAAGCCTTATATAAGTCTAGGGTTGTGAGAAAAGAAACCCTACACAAATACAAAATCCTGGCCCAAAAATCAGATCTGAAAATTCTGATTTTCATAATCTCAATAGATAGTATCTGTCGAGCCTCATTAAACCTCGATAGATAGCTAGCTGTCAAGGCGGTGTCGAGAAGCTGTCGAGGGGACAGGAGCTTTCTTGATCGATCCACCAGCTGTTGAGAAGGTGTCGAGATTGCGATAACAAACACCTTAAGAGCTCGATAGATGGCCTAGCTGGTGAGAGGTGTCAAGAAGCTATCGAGCCATCTGTCTGCGGGTGTCGAGCTATCTGTCCAGCTTTAATGAACAGATTTTCTTCACTTGTTTCTTGGTCCAATCTTCATGGCTTTAATACTAGACTTGAACAACATGTTTCTTGAAGTATTAAACACATCCTAGATTTACCCAAATATAAGTAATGTGTGTTTTGTCAAATGATTAGCCAATTACATAAAAGCATGACATATGTTCTTAACATGTGAACCACATATGTCCTAACACCCACCATAAAGTTCTCAAAAAAACATGAAATCAACAAATTTACCAACATAAAATAATTAAAAACAAAAAAACAAAAAACAAAAAATGAGCTCACCTTGAAATCTTTCTTGGATGAGCGTGGAGCATAGGTGCTTGGGTCTTGAAGGATTCCCTCTTCATCATTCCATTTGATGGATGGATGATACTTCTTCCCATTGAATTTAAGAAAGTAAGGTGGTCCACGAGGAGATGCCATGGAGATGCGAAGATGAATGTTTGAAAATGGGTTTTTCAAAGATGCTCAAAAACTTGAGGATTTGAAGAAATATTCAAAGGTTTGGTAGAAATCAAGTTTAGAAGCTTGGAGAAGTGATTTTCTAAGCAATAAATGGTGTGGGAAACGAGAAAATGCAAGAAGAATGGAGCTTGGAATAGTAGCAATGGAGGAAGATTCGCAAATTTTCTCCATGTTTTTCAAAACCAAAATTAGATCTGCAATTTCTCCTCTCTTTTTTTTTTTTTATAACCAAAATTAGATCTACAATTTTTCTCTATGTTTTTCAAAACCAAAATCAAATCTGCACTTTTCTCTATTTTTTTAAAACTAAAATTTAATCTATATTTTATTTATAAAATCTAATCTGTATATTTTTTATAAAATCTTATCTGTATTTTGTTAATAAAATCTTATCTGTATTTTGTTTACAAAAATCTGGTCTGCTTTTAATAAAAAAATCTTATCTGCATTTTTCCCCAAAAAAAAAAGAAAAATCTGGCCCTTTTTTTAAGAAAAGAACTAGATCTCATTTTTCATAAGAAAATTGGTGTTTACAAAATAAAAATCTTTTTTTTTTCCCCACATTTAAAAATCCAAACCATATCTAAATTTTTATTAAAAATTTGTTCTCTTTCTTTCACAAAAAAACTCAGATCTAAATTTTTCATCAAACATTCTCACTAAACTTTTTTTCACACAAAATAAAGTGCAGATCTAGGGTTCTTAAATAGCATTTTAACCCTAGGTCTAGGATCTGATATGGCATGTGTTGTACATCATTGGACAATATGAATATGGGTATTTAATGGTCATTTAAAGTCTATAAGACCAGACTCTATCTGGGTAGGGTGGATGCCAAACACCTTTCCGTCCTGTAACCTAGCCCCCAAACCTTAGAATTTTAGGTTGGTAGTTTAGTGTCTTATTTTTATTTTTGGTAGAATGTAACTAGGAAACAAAGTTTTGTATTTTTTCCTTTTTTATTAGATTGTACTTAGGAATCAAAGCAATGTAAAGTTCTTTCTACCAAGATGTAATTGTTTCCAATCAATAAAGATGCATACTATTCAAGATATATTGTAAATTTTAAAGTTTTCTTATTTTACTTATAAAATAAGTGGCGACTCCACAGAATCCTAAAAGGGAAGGTGCCGATGTCTACACCCTTTTCTAAGAGCACCCTAATATTTCCCCTTAAGTCTCTCACACTACCTCCAACTGTTTTGTGACCTCTTCCTTGATCTTTAGAAGCCATTCAATTCTCATACGCCTCAAATTCTGCTTGACAGGTACCATGTGAGAATAAGTATTAATGAGGTGTTGGGTTATCTCAAGATCAATGTCAGGCATATCTTCATAAGACCATGTGAATACTTCTTGGGATTCTGTGAGAAGCTCTTTGAGATCTTTCTTTCTTTTTCATTTAAGGTTGAGCAAATTTTAATTAAGGAGTTACTAAAGTATATATTTATGAAATTGGATTTCATAAATATATGATGAATAACTTAAAGGATTAAACTGGGTACTCAAGAATTAAAATGTAGTAATCTTCAAAGTGGCAATCAACATTCATGACTTTGTATTACTACGAATATTTTAATGAAGGGGTTAAATGTATAATAAAGTCTTGGAATATAATTTATTAATAAGCCCTAGAGTGCAATTATATTTATATAGTAGTATTAAATATAATTAATGGTAATTTGGGCTTGTCAAGAGTTGACAGAAAATCCCAAAACCTGTTAGAGCTAGTGTCTTATTTGTTCCCTTTTGGTCTCATTCCAAGCCACACACTAAAGCCCAATTGGAATGGCCCAAAAGGTTAGTCCAATTATATAATCAGTTATAAGGAGAGAAACATACAAAATTTTGTAAGAGAATGAAATGGTGTGTATGTGAGTGTAAGCCACTCTATTATTCTCCCTTAAACACATACATATAAACTGATTGAGAGACCACACTTCTTGGGCACAAGTGGAATTGGATGAAGATTAAAAGTGTTCCCAGGTACTTCTAATCTTTGGTTTTGAATTTCACTACACCAAGGTACACTCTCTTGTTCTTATATTCTAAAAGTTACATAATACATGTTATCAATTGCAAATGAAGTAGATCCGTTAATTTTCTGCTGCGTATGTTTTGTATGCGATACAAACATGTGTTTTTCCAACATAGGTTTCTCCTTGAAAGTGAGCTTCTCATTGAAGAATATCTCCCAGCAGAGATTCACTTTTCCGTCCTTATCCGCCCAAAGCTCGGGAAAGCCACAAAAAGGGAAATTGCCTTCTTCCTTCACAAAGTTCGCATTTACAGTACTAAGGTTCTTTTTTATTCCATTGAAGCCTTCAACGAATCCTAAACCTTTTTTGGTCAGTTAAGTCTTGAAGTTGTGGAATTCAGCCACTCCTCTTCCTTCCTTTCTAAGACCCATACCAGGCATATACCCCATCTTTTTCATCATCATAATCACCTTATGGCTACAATGTGGAAGCAAATCCATATTATACCTTTCATCCTTCAATCCATAGTCAACCATGTTTACAAACTTAAAGCCACTCATTTAAAGCTCACTTTCTCCCTCCTCAAGTCCACAGACGAAAGCTAGGATCTCACCATCACCAAGCACCACAGCAATTCCCCATTTCCCTGGGATCTTCATCTTTCGATGTAGAGTGGAAGGGACAACTCCAATGGGATGAAGCCATGCCCTTCCCAAAAGAAAGTTGTAGTTAGGAGTGATGTCCATCACGCAAAATTCCACAATTGTTTCCAACAGACCAATCTTGCAAGGAGCTTTGAAAGTTCCTATAACCTTCCTCAATGTATTGTCATATGCCCTAATAGTCAAAGAAGAGGGGGATAACCATCTCCACATCTAGCCCAATGGTGTAAGTGGTCCTAAAAGGGCACACATTTAATATGTATCCATTATCAATAAATACCATTGGAACCTTGGCACCAATGCACTCGATGGTGATCTGTAAAGGTCTAGTGTGAGTGACCCCTTTCAAAGGAAGTTCTCAATCGGAAAGGTGAGGCAAGGATAAAATGGAGCCTCAATCCTCATGAGAGATAGTACGTCTTGCGGGGTATTTTCAATGGGCACTTCTTTCCCATTCAAATCATCCAAGAGAGCACTATGATGCTTGTGAGAAGCCATTAGCAAGCCCCACATAGATATTTAAGCTTGAGTCTTCTTCAATTAGGTCAAGACCCTATCCTCTTCCTCTTTCCCTTCTTTAACTTTAAGATCTGTGGGCTTGGATCCTTCTCCTATGTTCTTACCTCTAAAAAGGATGGCTTTTAGTGTTTGCCACTCCTAGTAATGTTTGCTACATTGTCCTCAAGGACTCTTTTCTTCAACTCTGTCATTCCTTTGGGCAGTATCCCCCATACAACCACCGCACTCTTCAAAATCTCATCTTATTCATCCCATATTTCTTGGACTTCTACCACATTAACTTCTATAGTTACTATCAACTTTGAACAATCCCAATTAACTTCTTCTATTTGCACCCAATTCTGATATGGAAGAGGAGCTCAATGATAATCAGGCAAAGGATTCTTCCTAGTGTTGGGCTTGGTGATGATGTTTGGATTTGGGAGGGTTCCATTGTCTATGAGGTCTTGTATTTCATGCCTGAAGCAGAAGCACTTGTCAATTTTATGGCCAAGTTATTGATGGAAGTGGCAATATTCATTGAGGTTCCAAATAGGAGGTACAGGATTAGGCATAGGTGTGGGATCTAAGGGTTTGATGAATCCTTTGGAAGTTAATTTCTCATATGCTTGGGAAAGGATCATTCCTAGGTCGGAAAATTCTCAGCGGGCTTTCTTTGTGAAGCTTGGGTAGGCTAAAGTTTGATAAGGCATGATGGCACTCACAATTATTGATAATATCTTCAATCCTAGTTCCACAATCACACAACTCTCTAAAAGAACTAATAGGTGATGACAGGAGCCTACTATTATATGCTAGAAGCAAATTCTTGATGATCATGTCAATTTGGTCTTTCTCATTTGTCCTATTAACCACCCTAGAAGCCTTCCCTTTCCACCTTGTCATGTATTCAGAAAATGTCTCCCCTATTCCTTGCTTGGTAGTCTCCAAATCCCTTAGAGTCACATCAATCATAGTATTGAAGATGAATTGATCCACAAACAACTCTACTAGTTCATTCCATACCTTGGTCTTAGTTGGGTCCAAGCTATAGTACCACCTCGATACACCTCCAATAAGTGAGAGAGGGAAAGTGTGCAAAGCTTGCTTCTCATCCAATCCTTTCATTTCAGCAATGCTTAGACATCTTCTAACATGTTGCTTTGGGTCTCCAATCCCGTCAAACTTTTCTACATCAAAAATTTTGAACTTTGAAGGCAATGAAATGGGAGTCTTGGAACTTATGCCACCCATATTGTAGAGACAATGATCCATTCCTCAAGCCTTGCGAAAGGCTAGTTGCATCTTGTCCATCATTTCCTTCATGGCCACGGTATCTGTGATGAGCTTCTCAAATTGCTTGTTTCTTTTATATTCGGCCTTATCCCTTTCATCCCAATCTTCCCCTTCCTCTTCATCATGTATGGTTTTCTTGAGCTTGCTCTCCTTTAGCTTAGTGAGACGACCCCCCATCTTGTTAAGAGTGTCGCTTTGTTCTTCTATTTCATTGAATATCTTTTGTGTGGTTGTGTCATCAATTGGAGCAACCATTACTTCTTGAGATGCTTACCCTTGCAATGTCCCTTCTTGAAATACTTCTTCTTGATATGTTTCATCAATTTTGACCAAATGCATTCCATTCTTTTATGGGATCCAAATTGGAGTGAGGACGTGCTTTCTTGATATTGGTGGTGCAATGGTACCTAAAAAAGAAGTCTCATTTTATTAAGCCCATGTCCCAATTAAAAGGTTCTTTTATTAGATGTTCTTAGAAAAAATATTTAAGTCCATTTTAATGAAGGCTCAATTACAAAATCACTCATTTCCCTCTCATGAACCTTGCCCCTTATTTCATTAGGCTCTAGTCCATTTGCAATAAATCTCTCATCTTACTCTCATGGGCTTTCATTAGAATGTGCTTAGAGATTTCAACCCTTTGTCTCAAATATGGGCTAACAATGTATCCATCACCTTTGGGCTCTTCTTCTTTCCATTCATTATCATCATTTTTTTTAAGTAGCTCTCTAGTTAGAATATATTATAGCCTTCCTTTTGAAATCCATGAATTTCTCATTATTTTAGGCCTAAGCATGCAACGAGGAGGCCCAACATTAGGGAATTTCATATTGTCTTTGTAGGATGTTGGATGCTAAATTTATAGCATATTTGTTACCCTAGGCCCAAGGTTATTTTTCAAGAGGCCTCTTGATTTGGGCTTATGATAGCAATTAGGCTATGGTCTTATAAACCTTTCAAGTTAAGATATGCCTTTGGATTTTGGGATAAGCCTCTTATTTGTGAGAACTTCTTTTGTTTAATCCCAATATCTTAAGGTATGCCATAACATTTGGGTCATCCTTAAATATTTACATCTTTATTTTGTCCTTTAGAATTAGGTGAACACAAGATATATGGTTGAACAAACAAGAGATACAAAAAAGGGTACCCTTTCATGGATAAGATATAGGATCTCTCTAAGTGTGGATAGACTCCCTAGAGCTAAAAGGACAGATCACTAGGTTACTCACAAATAGATGGGTCGTGATTCCAACCGAGGGCCTAAGTGGAACTTTGTGGATTGGTGGCAAACTATTAACATGCTCAAAGCCCATCAAAGGCAATGGCACAGATTGTAAGTTGGTGGGATGAACTTCGAAAGACTTTGGCCCGAATGGAGCATACTCATCTTCCCACTCATCATCAACCGAGGTAAAATGGACAAAAGAACCAAGTGAAGTGTGTGCAAACAAGTATTGAACAAGCCTTTATTAAGATTAAGAAATAGGACACATTGGAATCAAACTCTTTATCCCCAGCGGAGTCACCACTATGGGTGCAATGTGTTTGAAGGGGAGTACACCTCGCCAAAGTGGACCAGGGTGGAGAAAATATAATAGAGCTGCCACCTAGTCTAGGTCTAGGAACCATATATATAACGCTCTTACATGGAAGGACTGATCTTACTACCAAAGTATGAGTTTAGAGTTTAGGTATGGGGATGGGAAGGTGTTAGGCACCCAACCCCACCTAACCCGTAGGTCGGTTTCCACTCATTGTATCTCACGTCTTTATCTTATTAAAGGCATATTCAACATTTCATCTTAAACTCACACACACTAACATTCATCTAACGATCAACATGGCATCAATCATCACAAAAACCCTAAAATACATCTATTATGGCAACTCACATCAAGCCTAGGATACATCTATCATGATATCATCACGTCACAAACCCTAGCATATTCCTATCAAGAAATCTCATCCCATATTTCATCCAAGGCAGCAAACAAGCAAGCATACATCACAAAGACAGTAACATAAGCATGTGGAGATCAAGTGATCATGTTATCACATCCAAGACAAACCTTGGTTACACATCCAATGTATACCATATTCATCAAATCCACAACCAAACACATATTCATGTGAATGCATGACTTACCTTACTTACATTATTACATCTCAGCACCTATGCATCAATGCATGGACATATCAATGTGTGTTTATGGCAAAGCAAAGAAAACATAAAAAGGGAAACCCTAATCTAACATATTAAAGGCAAACAAACAGATAAACATAGAAATAGAAATATAGACATGCGAAAATATGCTAGAACAGAGACATATTAGAAATATAAAATAAAGAAACGAAAGCAGAGAAGGTCGAATTAAGGTTTCTGGGCGTAAGTACGTGTACGCATACAAAGGGCCTATGTATGCAGCCCAAGTGCTGTATGCGTATGCATACTTCGAGTATGCGTATGCATGCAAGAAGCATGCACATGCATACACACCTAAAACCCTAACCCAGAAACAGCAAGAACAAAAATAGAGCAGAAACTTAAAATAATAAATCTAACAACTTAACATGATTTAAACGATAAAACAAAGAAAAAATAAGCTAAGCAAACATATTATAACTTAAATAAACTAGAAAAACAAAGAATAAAAAATATTAAAACAAGAAAAGGCAAAGAAATGAAAAAGGAAGATTAGAACTTATACCTCAAAAACAAAAAAGCTCTTTGGCTTGATTTTGACCGTAACCCTTAGTCAAACTATTCACAACCAAACAAAATTGATTAGTAAACTTCAAAATTCAAAGATCAAGACCATGAAAGGTCTCAATTAGAAAAAAATTGACTTAAAGATGTTTTGTGAAAAACACCTTCTTTGATTCACTATTTCTAGTGAATCTTAGGTTCTCCCTTAGGTTTTCCTGTGTGATTTGAAAAGGTACTATGTATGGCTTTTTATATTGAGAAAATTGGGGTTTGGAATGGCTCCCAGACGATGTGGGATTCATTCCAAACCTCACTTTAATGCAAAAACTTGCTTTAAATAGATTCTAGAACCACAACGTGTGTATGAATGCCAATGTATGCGTACGTGCGCATGAAACACGCATACGTGGGTTCGGAGCATGCATACGCATATGCATGTCTGCATACGCAAGTCCTAGGATTTCCATGGCCTTTATTTTCCAAAAATAGTTTTATTCATCTCATAGAAGAGTTATATTTTACATAAAAACCTTCCTCAAGTCAATTTAAGTTTAATTGGGCCCTAAACCAACCTTGGGCTTTAGAATTTTACCATCATTAGGGACCAAGTGCCCGAGTCGTAAAGGGTAAAAATAAGGTGTCTACATTGTTTTTCGAGTTCATGTCACACATTGGGTGCTTGGAGACGTGGCTTATTGTGTGCATTTTGTTTATAGGGTGAAGTGTAAGTGTGTGTGCATGTGTGTGTGTGTGTGTGTGTGTGTGTGTGTGTGTTTTTATTTTTATTTTTTATTTTTTGGAGTCACCATCAACCATTGATTTAATTTGTGATTGGTCACCTATTTCTAACTTGTTTTACCTAGTTAACTAAAAAAAAATTGTTTAAGGGTCTTTAGATTAATTAAGGCAAACCAGTGTCTTCGAACCAAAGATTCTTGGACACAGAAGCTCAATAACGAGTGTAGAATGTATTAGGCACAACACACCACCTATCCAAATGATGGAACCTGTAAGGACACAAAAATCAAACAGCCCAAGCCCACTTAGAATAGTGAGGATTGTGCAGCTCAACTAAGCCCAAATCAATAGATATTTGTAAGAAAGTGGGTTAAACAAAAAATGAGGGGGCTTAGCCCGAGGACAAAAATAGGGAAGGCCTCACCACAAATCAAAGTTTAAGTATATATAAGGCTTATCACAAGCTTGCCTGAGGAGGTAATTCTTACACAAAATGATACACTGTTCATTTTCTTCTCTCAATACTCTTATTCTGGTTTCTCTCTCTTTCCTTTCTTTTTTCTTGATCTCTTTCACCTGGAAGTTCCTCTACCTTATATACTTCTTAGTCGTTTACATCTTGGCCCTCCATCTCCACCCACCTAGGATCTTACTATGACACTTGTCCCCTTAAACTTCTGTTGAAGGTGGTAGAAGGAGTTGCTTAGCTATGAACTCCACTGTTCAGGTCACTTCCTCATCAATGCAACTGATAAAGCTGTTGTCAGTCATTTAATATGGAGGCAGTAGGATAACTTTCAATGGAGACTTCCCCTACTTTCCATGATTCTCTCTCTACACCTCATTCTACTCATCTAGACTTCCCAAAAATCTATTGTCTCTTCCCCTCCCACCCTTGGGTGGATCCCCTCTTTGGGCTTATGATGCCTTAATAATGACGATAACAGCTTATCAAACCCTTCCTCGGTCCTCAAGCCCCCACAATAGCCCCCTAAAACCTTGCTATTAACCCTGAGGTATAAAGTAAGGTTTTAGTCCTACCTTTTCCATGCGATACATGTTAAACGCATTCCCACATGAAAACGTCTCTTCAGATGTCTCTGGCATGTCCTTGACACTTCAGAATCTACGATCTCATATTTATTGTGTCAGGCGACTGCTTGTCCCCCCATGTTCCACAGCGCGATAATGATTCTACGGTCCTCACTTACTCGTATTTATGAGTGGGAACTTTACCGCTCATTTTTTACCTCTATATAAGGAAAGGGCGAGGCTAAATCTTCTCCATTTACTCATTTAGCCACTTTTTGTTGAAGCAATAGTCTGAGGAGAGATTCTTTCATTGCTTATAGGTGCGTCTAAATTTATTTTGCTCTTATACTTAGACTCCTTCTTGCCTATACCATAAGTTTCCATGGGTAGATTTGCTAGGTTAGTGGATACCACCGAAGGCATGGTCGCTTTTAGGTCTTAATATAGGATCCCTAACAGTATTGAACTCCAACACTATGAATTGGGCGAGTGGTTGGTCTTGAATAAACCTCCCGGCTCAGTAGTGATTCCAATGATCACCTATATAGAAGGCGGGATGGAAATCTCCATGGGTAGGGTTACCAAAGACTTCCTTATAAAATATAGGTTGTCTCCTACCCAATGCACCCCCAATGTTTTTAGGATCCTCAGTAACGTAGATATGATAAACCGTAAAATGGGGATCAAACTTACATGGCATGATGTAAACTGGGTATACAATTGCCAAAAAGGGAAGGAAACAAATTACTATATTAAATGTAGGGTACCTTCCGTTAGGCTAATCTCTTGTATGCTTAAGTCCAACAAGGGCATGGACAAGGACTTCATCATCGTCTCAGGAGATTGGCAAGATGGTTTGCATTGTCCCACCCAAGAGGGGGAACCAGGTAGGGTTCCCATTAAAATTAGATGTGTGTAGGGTTTTTCTTACTTACATCAATAAAATTTTTGTGAAGGTTTTTTTTTTTATCTATGACTTATGTTGTTAGTTCACTTACAGACGAACATCACACCGCCCCGACCAAGAACTTCATAAACTTTCACAAACTCAACCGAATCCTAAGATTAGAAATATTCCTTTATAAGGACGGTTAGCTTCGAGTGGTACACGTGATCCTCGGTTTCAACCCTATTTCCAAATGTTTCCAAAGTCCCAAGCATGTGATTAGAGCTAAAGACTCCAGGCTAGCGTTGATCGATGTAGCAGTCCCGGGTTTTCTACTAACATAACCTCCTCTAGCTTGAACCAAAGACGCTCAACTCCCAGCCCCACTTGTAACCAAACTCCTCTACTCCCAAGAGCCTCCTATTCCTTCAAACAATGAAGTTTAGGAGCCCATTCCTAAATCCATCCAGGAAGTGACAAATAGGGACTTTGAAATCTTCTACCAATAAAAGGACTCCGAACACCTTTCTAATACCTCCCAACGCCGCTTACTCCCTGCTCAACTAAGCACCATCCAAGAGGAAGCCAACATACATGAAAGGATGGTGCTCGAGGAAAATACCCCACATTTGCTAGCATTGCTCACTACTCATGCTAGGGGTGCCCAACCACCAACTCCTACCCCCACGCGCGCATCCTTTGGTGATGCCACGAATAAAAAGAAGAAAATAGTACAATGAGGTAAAGGCCTTGAGAATGCTAAAGAGGGGGAAGTTACACGCTTTTCCCAGCAGCCCACAAACAAGGAAGCCCAAACTACTAGGGCTCAGCAAAAGAAAAGTGTTCCTTCTAGTGCCTCCCAAGGAACTAAAGGGCAACAACAGCCAAAGGCCTCTACCTAGAGGCCTTCTTTCGTGCTAAGTTCAGGGAACCCTGTCATGGATGATGCCAACCTCAGGGATACCCAGAAGAGGAGGTTGGGCATCCTAGCTTAATGCCTCGAAAAGGCCCTCCTTTTACCCCGAGGACATGCAAGAGTTCTGGTCCTTCTGAAAGCGCAAGGTCTTCCTGTCATTAAAAAGAGATTGAATCCTGATCCTTAGTAATTTTGCAATCCGTGCAAGCAGCCTTTATGGCTAAAGAATGGGTGGACCACACCCTTGGACAAGCTCGCTAGGCTGAAGGCAAGCTAGAAGCAACTAAAAGGGCCCACGAAGAGACTAATAAGGCGCTCAAAGAGACCCTCTCCCAACTGACCATGACTAAGACTACCCAAAGTCTAACTACCTAACTCAGGGACGTCACTCAAGCCTTTTTCCTTAAGGTATGGGGTCAAGCCCTCACTGTAGCTAGGGTTAGCACTGTGTTAGAGCTTAGAGCCCCTGATAGAGTGTAATACCCCCCTCCCCAGCCTTGCGCTTGGTCTCCAGCCTCTCTCAGTCTTCAGCTAATCCTAGCTTAGCCTCTGCCTCTGACCCAGTCAGCCCGCTACTACTCCAGCTGCCACNGTGTTGTGTGAATCTTACAAGAATGTTATACCTGTTGTTTTACTCTTTTCTGTCACACATGCGTTTATGCGTTTGTTGAGTATTTCAGGATTATACAGGTTGATTCAACTAAGCTGCTGTCTACACTTGCAACTGATGGATAGTAGTTAGGCTGAATTTGATTTTATGAGCATTATCTTTGTAAAGGGCTTTTTACTTGTAAAACTTTGAGCTTTTAATTATGGTTTTGTCACGGATTGCCAAAGGGGGAGTTTGTTAGGTTCTAAGGTCTTAGGATTTTATGTATTTAGAACTCTAATTTGTATTGTTGGCAAACCACGATCAAAACATTGTATTTAGTCTTGTTTAAGCTTGCTCAAAGTTGGTTTATTATTGTACAGTTGGAATCGAGTGGCTGCAGAAGTACTTGGGACTTTTGACCTGGCTCGATCGATTGAAGAATAGACTCGATCGATCGAAAATCGCACAGGTTGATTATTCTGTAGAATTTCCAACTCAGCCCTACCTCATTAAACGTTTAGGGTTTTGTGTTTTTACCCTAGGTATATAAACTAAACCCTAGCCACGTTTTTGAAGGTTGTCCATATTGCTTTGTTGCTCATACATTGCTGTTTTGTGTGAATCTCTTGTGAAATATTTGAGGAGCTTTCCTTTACACAAAACTTAGGGTTTTCAAGGTAGAGATGATTTCAACATCCTGAAGATCATTACAGTTGCAACCATTGGAACTTAAAAGAAAAGCAAGCGGGGAGCTTGTAGCTGATTGAGGAATTAAAGAAAGAAGTAGTCCGTGGACTCGGAGCCTGCGCGTGGTCGTGTCAGGAAGTTCTACTGGTGGGTAGCATTAGGAAGTCGAGCGGGGAGCTTGTAGTCCTTTTGTAAGAACTTCAATTCTTTCATAGTGAATTCCGTTTTGCCTTAAGGATCGGTGGGTCAAATCCTCCCCAGGTTTTTACCGTGTGGTTTCCTGGGTGATCATATCTTGTGTTCTTTATTTTCGCTGCATTATTATTCTTGATATGATTGTTTGGATTGTTTTAACCTAGAATTGCTTAATTTGACTAAGTAACAACTTGGCTAATTAATCTAGGCTACGCAATCTGGTAGTTTAAAGGGTTTAAATTCCTGTCAATGAACAATAAAGTTTTTTGATCATTCAACTTTCCTGAATTAAAAAATATATTAAAATCAAATCCTTCCAACTCGACTTTCAAAATATAATGACACTTCTATTAGAAACATAAAAAATATATATCAATTACGTTATAAGCTTTTTGTGAATTTATTAACTGTAGGGTAAAAAGCTTATTGGATGATAAGAGACTCAATAACAATATGAACAAGTTTGGTGTTGACCAACCTGGAAAATAGCTTCTGTTCACAAAAACTTGAAAATGACTTTTTGCAAGTTGTGTCATGTCATCGCTATCTTTCTTCCTCTTTTTTTGATAAACTACAGTATATATTAAAATCTAAAATATGGGGAATAGATAAACGTGCCATGCTTTTTATTTGTGAGTAATTTTCACTCAATGGCAAAAGACTTCTTGAGCCACCTGTATCTGTGAGTAATTTTCACTCAATGGCAAAAGACTTCTAGAGCCAGCTGGTGTCTGAGATTTCTTCTAAAGGAGTAAGTTTAAGATTTTTTTAATATTATTCACTCTTTTTATGGGATGTACTCGACGACTTTTAGCGAAATAAAAATTAAAACTTTCAAACAAAAATCAGAAGTTAGGTGCAATAGTATTCCAAAATTTGTTTCTTTTTTGGTAGAATCAATATATTTTTCATCCACATGAATTGATTGAAATTTGCAACAAAAATTCTAATATTTAGTATTTGTTTCAAATGTTAAATTGCACTAGCACTCCTTGAACATTCAAGTTGTTCCATTAAGGCTCCATAATCATGTTTTTTTTTTCCTTTTTTGCGGGAGGGGGGGGGGGGTGTTGGTCATTTTGGTACAATATCATTGATACTATATCAATCGTTTTCTGCCAAAATGGAACACCCAGTCTCAGAACACACATGGATCTCAGGTGAGACAAAATGTTTTTGCATTCAATAATGAAAAAATGAAGGAAATATTGAGAAAACCAAGGATGAAAGTAGGAATTTGACTTTGAGGAACCAAAACATGAACAATAAAATTTTTGATCATTCAACTTTCAAGAATTAAAAAAAATATTAAAATCAAATCCTTCCAACTAGACTATCAAAATATAAAGACATTTTTATTGGAAGCACAGAAAAAAATATATCAATTACGTTATAAGCTTTTTGTGAATTTATTAACTGTAGGGTAAAAAGCTTATTGGATGATGAGAGACTCAACAAAAATATGTACAAGTTTGGTGTGGACCAACCTGGAAAATAGCCTCTTTCACAAAAACTTGAAAATGACTTTTTGCAAGTTGTGTCATGTCATCGCTATCTTTCTTCCTCTTTCTTTGATAAACTACAGTATATATTAAAAACTAAAATACAGGAATAGATAAACGTGCCATGCTTTTTATTTGTGAGTAATTTTCACTCAATGGCAAAAGACTTCTTGAGCCACCTGTATCTGTGAGTAATTTTCACTCAATGGCAAAAGACTTCTAGAGCCAGCTGGTGTCTGAGATTTCTTCTAAAGGAGTAAGTTTAAGATTTTTTTAATATTATTCACTCTTTTTATGGGATGTACTCGACGACTTTTAGCGAAATAAAAATTAAAACTTTCAAACAAAAATCAGAAGTTAGGTGCAATAGTATTCCAAAATTTGTTTCTTTTTTGGTAGAATCAATATATTTTTCATCCACATGAATTGATTGAAATTTGCAACAAAAATTCTAATATTTAGTATTTGTTTCAAATGTTAAATTGCACTAGCACTCCTTGAACATTCAAGTTGTTCCATTAAGGCTCCATAATTATGTTTTTTTTTCCTCTTTTGCGGGAGGGGGGGGGTGTTGGTCATTTTGGTACAATATCATTGATACTATATCAATCGTTTTCTGCCAAAATGGAACACCCAGTCTCAGAACACACATGGATCTCAGGTGAGACAAAATGTTTTTGCATTCAATAATGAAAAAATGAAGGAAATATTGAGAAAACCAAGGATGAAAGTAGGAATTTGACTTTGAGGAACCAAAACATAACAATAAAAATTTTTGATCATTCAACTTTCAAGAATTAAAAAAAAATATTAAAATCAAATCCTTCCAACTAGACTATCAAAATATAAAGACATTTTTATTGGAAGCACAGAAAAAAATATATCAATTACGTTATAAGCTTTTTGTGAATTTATTAACTGTAGGGTAAAAAGCTTATTGGATGATGAGAGACTCAACAAAAATATGTACAAGTTTGGTGTGGACCAACCTGGAAAATAGCCTCTATTCACAAAAACTTGAAAATGACTTTTTGCAAGTTGTGTCATGTCATCGCTATCTTTCTTCCTCTTTCTTTGATAAACTACAGTATATATTAAAAACTAAAATACAGGAATAGATAAACGTGCCATGCTTTTTATTTGTGAGTAATTTTCACTCAATGGCAAAAGACTTTTGAGCCACCAGTATCTGTCAGTAATTTTCACTCAATGGCAAAAGACTTCTAGAGCTAGCTAGTGCCTGAAATTTCTTCTAAAGGGGTAAGTTTAAGTTTTTTTTTATTATTATTCACTCTTTTTATGGGATGTACTCGACGACTTTTAGCGAAATAAAAATTAAAACTTTCAAACGAAAATCAGAAGTTAGGTGCAACAATATTCCAAAATTTGTTTCTTTTTTGGTAGAATCAATATTTTTTTCATCCACATGAATTGATTGAAATTTTCCGCAAAGATCCTAATATTTAGTATTTGTTTCAAATGTTAAATTGCACTAGCACTCCTTGAACATTCAAGTTGTTCCATTAGGGCTCCATAAGTATGTTTTTTTTTTGCCTGGGGGGGAGGGGGTGTTGGTCATTTTGGTACAATATCTATGATACTATATCAATATTTAGGCCCCTGTCTATTAGTGCCCAGTCCATTTTCTACTAAATGGAACACCCAGTCTCAGAACACACATGGGTTTCAGGTGAGACAAAATGTTTTTGCTGTCAATAATGAAAAAATGAAGGAAATATTGAGAAAACCAAGGATGAAATTAGGAATTTGACTTTGAGGAACCAAAACATGAACAATAAAAATTTTTGATCATTCAACTTTTAAGAATTAAAAAATATATATTAAAATCAAATCCTTCTAACTCGACTATCAAAATATAAAGACATTTTTATTAAAACATGTTAGGTTCTAAAGATTTAGGAATTTTTGTATTTAGAACTCTAATTTGTATTGTTGGCAAACCATGATCAAAACAGGTTGTTTAGTCTTGTTTAGACTTGCTCAAAGTTGGTCTTTCATGTAAAGGTTGAATCAAGTGGCTGCAAGATGCATTGGTGCATTTCAGCTTGGCTCGATCGATCGAAGGAAAGGCTCGATCGATCAAATCTCGGAAAGAATGTTTTCCTGCAGAAAATTCCAGCTCAGCCCTAACTCATTAAACGTTTTGGGTTTTCTGTTTTTACCCTAGGTATATTAAGAAAAACCCTAGCCACGTTTTTAGAGTGGCTCCAGTTGAGTTGTTGCTCATACTTTTCTGTTTTGTGTAAATCTCTTGTGAGATCTAGAGGAGTTTGCCTTTACACAAAGCTTAGGGTTTTCAAGGTAGAGATTACTTCAACATCTTGATGATCAACTCGGTTGCTACCATTGAAGCTTAAAGAATATCAAGCGTGGGTACTTGTAGCTGATTGGAGAATCCAAGAAAGAAGGAGTCCGTGGATTCAGAGCTTGCACGTGGTCGTGTCAGTAAGTTCTACTGGTGGGTAGCATTAGGAAGTCAAGCGGGGAGCTTGTAGTCCTTCTGTATGAACTTCGATTCTTTCGCATAGTGGATTCAGGTTTACCTTTGGGATAGCTAGGTCAAATCCTCCCTATGTTTTTACCGTGTGGTTTCCTGGGTGATCATATCTTGTGTTATTTACTTTTCCGCTGCTTTATATTCTTGATATGATTATTTGATTGTTTTAACCTAGAATTGCATAATTTGACTAAGTAAAAACTTGGCTAATTAACTAGGCTACTCAATCTGGTTGTGTTTTAAGGGGTCTAAAACCGTTCAAGTGGTATCAGAGCCAGTAGCTCTCTTGTTAGAGATTTTTTGATCTCTGAGCTGATCTTTGACCCCTGTTGTCATGGAGCATGGACACTCTCTTGTTGTTCCTCCTCATTTTGATGGGAATAACTTTGCTTATTGGAAAGTAAGGATGAAAGCATTCCTGAAATCCATTGATGAGAGAGTTTGGAATTCCGTTTAATACGGATGGCAGAAGCCCACTACTCCTGTGAGTGAGTGGCAAACTTCTAAAAAAGAAGCAGCAGGCTCCAATAGCAAAGCTATGAATGTCATCTTCAATGCTGTTTCTATGGAGGAATTTAAGAGGATCTCTAACGTTGAGGTTGCTCATACTGCTTGGAAAATCCTCCAAACTGTGCATGAAGGCACAAAGGCAGTTAAGAAATTTCCAACAATAACATGCCAAAACTATAAACATCAGCTTTATAGGAGACCCCTCCAATGTTTTTATAGAACAACTCTGGAGCCATATATCCTAGTGTTCCCCTTGCAGCAGTCAAAGACACTATACTATCATCTATTGGATAAAGTTTTGCAAGTCCAAAATCAGAAATTTTTGGGGTGAAGTTCTCATCAAGAAGAATGTTATGAGGCTTGATATCAAAATGCAAAATTTGCAGGTCACATCCTCGATGCAAATATTCAATTCCACGAGCCACTCCAAGAGAAATATCGTACGTTTTCTCAATACTTAAGGTGATATTCCTTTCTTGAGAAAAAATGTATTTGTCAAGAGAACTATTAGGCATGAATTCGTATATAAGGGCACGCTTTAGTCCTTCAACACAGTAGCCAATAAGTTGCACCACATTCTTGTGGTGAATTCTTCCGATTGTGGCAACTTCATTGATAAACTCTTGACCGTTTGCTTTAGACTTACCTAACATCTTTATAGCTACAAGATGGCCACTTTGAAGCTTTCCTTTATATACAGAACCATAGCCTCCTTCACCCAATTTATCTTTGAAACCTTTGGCCATCTTCCTAATTTGTGAGAAAGAGTACCTAATTGGCACGAGGCTATTTTGGCTTTGCAGAAATTCTTCGACAACGTCATACATTGATAAATGCCTTCTACGCCACTTATATATAAAAAATGCAATAATACAAGGAATCCCCAACACAATTTTTGCTGCAAGTTGTAGTCCTGTGTTGGAACATCACAAAAATAATTACTATAAGAAAACAAATTCGTTCCCGTAATTAATGCTCTCATCACTTCTAGTTTTTGGTTGAAAACATAACTACGACTTACAACTAATTAACCGCATTCATGAATCGTAATAATCAAGAAAAACAAGTGCTGTATATTTCGTGTAAATATCACTTTCATTTTTATCTTCTCGCAATGTGCTACTTCAAACTCAAAGTCTTAATGATCTGCTAAAAAAATTAAATAAAGAAGATCAAAGAAGTGACACAGGTTTTTCTTACCTACGGCTGCCGCTGCCACCAAAGTAACTGCAAGATATATAAGAAAGATGAATTTTTTTTTTCTTCTAACATAAATTAAATTAATTAATCAATGAAATAAATGACATAAATAACTTCAAATGTCCAGGGCATAATAAATCAACTTTAAGTCATTAACAACTTTCCCCTGGCCCTTACCAAAAGAAAAAATAGGAACATGCTAAACCAGTACTACATGTTTTACAACATAAATCTTACAAACTGATATCACAATTAATGTAATTGGTGGACTTTAATGGTTTCAAAAATAAATATTTGAATTGCCTATTAGTGATTGGGATTCATGAATAATACAGTTAGTTGAGACTGATAAGTTAAAAATAAAAATAAAAATAAAAAACGGCTGGGAGTGAAGAATTTGACAATCCTCCATTGAGACTAAAAAGTAAAATTTTAATTAAGTTATAGAAAATGTGCAAACATGCATAGATTCCGAACTCTTTGTTATCGCAGAACCAGAGAGATGATAGGTGCAAATTTTTAATGGAAAGAAGAAGCTAATTTCTTAAGGAATTCCATATTTTCCCTTTTCATTTCCTCATACCTAAAAAGTTTGAGATCAATTTGTTGCCCGAGTACATGGTTATTGCTCTGCGTGTGTCATCACTAGGCACAATTACTCATGCAATTTTAATTCCATTGTCCATTCCAAATTATCCTTCAAACAACTTTTTCAGATAGAAACCTCACCTCTGACAAAATATAGGATAATGTAAGGGAATCCGCCTGCTTTGACAAATAAAAGGATATAACATCAGCATTTGGAACCTTAAAATTAAAAACCAAATCATTATAATTAAACTACAATAAATATTACCCTACCATGCTAATTAGATTAATCGGTTTTGATTTTTGCTATAGAATTTCAATACATGAATGGTTTGTGGCAGTGGAGAAATGAAAGAGTTCAGAAAAGAAGGAAATGTGCAGAAGGAAAACAGTGGGCAACAACACGGTATGAATTTAATTTATGGCTTTCTTTCTAGAATTATTTACCTATGCAATGAACGTGGTTCCCGTCATCGAGGTAGCAATCATCATCGCTCCATCTTCTGCAATGACTTTTACAAGTACCTGTGAGCCATGAAAGTTCAAAACCGTAAACCAATTCATTGGGGACGTCTGCACAGGAAATATTGATTCGGTCATCATTTCCTGGCCAAGATGTTATGAACATCTGCTCTACTTTGCACAAGTCCACCACATCGGTTGCGTTCGTTCTACCAAACTTAACATATCTATATCTCTTGAAATGAGAAATAGAAGAGTTGGAAGAGTACTGATCTCCATTGCCAATATTGCAAGTAGAAGCGTCCAAATAGAATGTAGAATTCACTGGTTTTTCACAGCTCATCCAAACCACACTCCATGATAGTTCGGGAGTGGAAATCCAATAGTAGTCTATCTTCGGCAGATAAGTGGTATATGCAGAACGATATTGACTGAAATTATGGCGATTTAAAGAATAACTCGGGGTGGAGGAGTAATTACCCTTCTGTATACCTGAGTACACAATCCGGATAGTGTAGTTATTGTAATTGATTTCCTTTACGTAGTATCTTCTTTCAAATAAGGATAGCACCGTATGATTGTTCTCACACGAAAGTTCATACTTTGAGTACCCGCAGTTTTCTGGGTCGTTCTTCAATCGA
Organism: Quercus suber; assembly: GCF_002906115.3. Taxonomy (NCBI): domain Eukaryota; kingdom Viridiplantae; phylum Streptophyta; class Magnoliopsida; order Fagales; family Fagaceae; genus Quercus; species Quercus suber. Next base: position 146,485 of record NW_027070109.1, read on the forward strand.
AACGGAAAGCTTATGTTGTGGATGTTGCCACAGGAAGAAGAGGCACAGTGATGATTAACCTTAGCAGTAGCACTACAAGTTTCATGGACTAGAACAAAAGCAATAAAGGCCGTGAGTACTGCACTCAACGCTAATCCTCTTGCCATTGAGGTAGGTTGAGAGGAATTTTTCCGATAGTACATAAACATATATAATAAAAACTTCTTTCTGTGGTACCGTGTTGAAAATATCTTCCCACAAGAAAGTGAAAATTAGAGTTTCCACTGAATGAAGGTGAAGCGCAGTTTCGTGGTAGTCAAACAATATCAACATCAATATCTGGCGTTAGCACACACGTCATCATCATAATAATTTGACAGTTATTAATTTTTTTTTAAAACTTTTTTTTTTACATTTAGTTAAAATAATCACACACTAGCACGCTTGTTATTAATTACTCCAAATTTGTTAGGAGTAGGTGAGGATTCCATAATAATCCATATACTCTCCATCTAAGTTAGTCTTTTGATATCTGGGAGTGCGAGAAGCCTTTCCAGACCACAGATATGGATATTTCCCTAAGATTAGTTATCCCAACCTTACTGTTGTTTGTGCTTTTCATAGTAGACCTTGGCGAAGGCCACAATTGGTGTCCCGTACGGTGTGGAGACCATGGGCCAGACATCCGACCTCCTTTCCTACTCAGCAAAAACAGGCAGCCAGACCAGCACGGTGGCTTTGATCTCTACTGCAATGATAAAGATGATACGGTGCTTGAGCTGTCAACTTCAGTAAAAGCCTTCGTTAAACACATTGATTACAAATCTCAGTCAATTACAGTAACTGACTCAGATAATTGCTTTCCACGGAAAATTCAGGAACTCAATTTATCTTCCACTCCTTTCCAATTCACAAATTTTCTTTATAACTATTCCCTTTTCAGTTGTACGCCAGATACAGAATCTTCTTATTATCTTATTCCTTGTCTTAGTAGCTTTTCAACCTCAGTTTATGCTTTCCCTTCAGAGAGAGACATCGACGACTTGTCCATATTATCATGTACAAAGATGTATAGCGTTTCATCAGTTCCATTTTATATATGGCGTTCTCATTCTTTTCAATTGACATGGTCCGGATCGGAGTGCGGACGCGGTGAAGTGAAAGGCAAGAACTGTAGATTCGAGGAAAATAGCTCTGATGTGAGAACTGAGTGCAAAGACAAAGGTACGTATTGTATTATTTCTACCCAATTTCCACTTCTATAATCACATAAGTACTTCACGTTTCAAGCCAACATGTATTTGATTTTATCAACCTCAGTTTATAAATGCTCTGCGACGGTAATTTCCTGTAACCAGTCATGGGGTGCTAAGTTGTGCCTCAATTGTTATGAATCAGCCCCCAGGTCACCAGTCACGTACCACCACGTCACTGGTGGCTTCCAGGAACCCACCCCATCACAGCTGGTCACCAGTCACCTTCTTCTTTGTTTCGTATCGTCCTCTGTTTCTTCCTTCTTTTATTTTCTGTGTTGTCTGCCCATTTGAACTTCACTGCTTTGTTAGTTAATTTGTTTTGTGTCATTTTTTAATTATATCTTTTTTTTATAACATTAATCGTATCTTTTTGTTTGTGAACTTCACGTGATTATCAATTATTTTTTCAACTTATTCCCTTTATTAATTTGTTATTCTTAATAATATTAAATTGATATTTGGGCTTAAAAGATTGACGTACTAATTAAGATGAAAGACTTTTAATTTTAACACCCTTAATCAATATATATATCAGAAATTCTAAAACAATACTGAAATAGGCCCGTATTTCTGATAAACAAAATGGAACGCAGTCCAAAAAGGTACTCATAACATTAGACTATTCATTCTTAAGGTGTAATTTTTCCTTCCAACCAAAATAACATTATTTTAGAAGTCAGCTTGTTTCACAAGAAAAATTATCTATAAAGCAATGTAGTGCTCCTTTGTCTCACATGATTAATGAATCTTACCATAAATTTAATTAGTATTTAGTAAGACTTACTGATTAATGGATCTCACCATAAATTTAATTAGTATTTAGTAAGACTTACTAATTATGTGTTAGGAGGAGGTATAAATTATACTTTGCCTAATACTGAATAATTACTATATGTGTCTCAAAAGAATTTGAATAGGATGGTAGCTCATCAGTTGGTACCAAAACTCGAGGTATCAACATAAAATTTAGCTAAAGTTTAATGCAAGTGTGGTTAATTGATTAATTAAGGAAAATCCATTGCTTAGCACATTAGACCTCTTAACATCCTAAACATGAAAACAAAGTCAGAATGCAATATTACCTTGCTAATAAGAATGATTATTTAGGAGTACAATAGCATGGTACTTTAGCACTTTACTAAATACTTACTTGTGTCTCAAAAGAACTTGAATAAGCTTGTAGCCCATCAGTTGGAACCAAACTTTGCGATATCAACATAAATTTTAGCTAAAAATACTAGCATAAGTGAGGTAATTGTTTAATTGAGGAAAACTCGTTGCTTAGAACATTAGACCTCTTAAAAGCCTAAACATGAACTCAAAGTCTAAGTGTAATATTACCTTACTAATAAGAGTAATTATTTAGTGTTTAAGGAGTACCACGACTTGATACTTCCTCATCTCATATAATAATTAATCCCACTAATTAAAATTCATGATGGAATCCATCATTCATGTAAGAGAAGAGAGTATCACGTCGCTGTATTTTAACAATACCATATTATTTTTCTACTAATAGTGATAGAAATTTTACACACAATTACTTTTTATTTTCTCTTTTGATATGTGTAATAAAAAGCTGATCATATTAAAATATTTTACAGGTACATTAACAAAAATAGTGATAACTGGTGAGTTTTCTGTTGGCCATTTTTGAAAATTTACGGTAAATTATTTTTTATTTTCTAGACTCACGAATATGTTTAACATGCAGGTTCCATCTTGGGGTCATTTTTTTTTGTACTAGTAGTCTATGCACTCTACCGTGTCTATCGCTATGACAAAATAGAGAAAGAAAATCAAGCTAGGATTGAAATGTTTTTGGAGGATTACAAAGCTCTCAAGCCCACAAGGTACTCATATAATGATGTTAAAAGAATTACAAATCAATTTACTGAGAAGTTAGGACAAGGAGCCTATGGAACAGTGTTCAAAGGAAAGTTTTCAAATGAAATCCATGTAGCCGTGAAGATCCTGAACAGTTCCAAGGGCAATGGGGAAGAATTCATAAATGAAGTGGGAACAATGGGTAGAATCCACCATGTTAATGTGGTTCGCTTGGTTGGCTTCTGTGCAGATGGATTTAGAAGAGCTCTAGTCTATGAGTTCTTACCTAATGATTCACTAGAGAAGTTCATTTCCTCAGTAGATTCTAACCGTTTCCTTGGTTGGGAAAAGCTACAAGACATTGCTCTCGGCATAGCAAAAGGAATTGAATATCTTCACCAAGGATGTGATCAAACGGGGAGCTTGTAGTCCTTCTGTATGAACTTCGATTCTTTCGCATAGTGGATTCAGGTTTACCTTGAGGATAGCTAGGTCAAATCCTCCCTAGGTTTTTACCGTGTGGTTTCCTAGGTGATCATATCATTGTGTCTTTTATTTTCTGCTGCCTTATTATTTTGATATGATTATTTGATTGCTTTAACCTAGAATTGCATAATTTGACTAAGTAACAACTTGGCTAATTTATGTAGGCTAACCAATCTGGTTGTTTTAAGGAGTCTAAAACCGTTCATAACCTAATTAATTACCCTCACTATCCTATTCAACATGAAATGAACTTTGAGGAAGTTACTAAACTAACACTTAGGGTGATTTGTAACCATATTTTGACACTTGGTAAAAATTTCAAACAACACTTACCTTACCTTGGACTTAAAATACTAAAAGACCAATATGTCTTGTGCTAGTAATCCTAGGAAGCAAGCAAGACTTATGGTTCTATCTGATACTTAGAAAATTCCATGTAATTGCTAACTTGTTCAAGGTTTGTGACCCGAGGAGCCAAACAAGACCAAGATTCCGTTTAACACTTAGAAACTTTTTTCCATAAAGGTTAATTTACCCAAGGTTTATGACCCGAGGAATCAAACAAGACCGAGGTTCTATTTAACACTTAGAAACTTTTTTCCACAAAGGCTAATTACTCCCTTGTCATACCCTTGCTTAAGCCCTTGCTGATAATGTGATATCTTCACTGCAGCCACATCCCTTCTTTCCTCAACCACATCTAAGCTATATGAGAGCAAGTGGTTATTTTCCTCAACACTAAACTAATATGTCATTAGGGTCAGGAGCCTTGACTCAATAGGGATTACTACTTTTGCCCCATAAGTCATTGAAAAATGAGTCTCTCCAGTTGATCTTCGGGGCGTGGTGCGATAAGTCCACATCACGTGGGGCAATTCATCCACCCGCTTTCCCTTTGCATCATCCAACCTTTTCTTCAACCTAGATACTATGACCTTATTAGTAGCCTCAACCTGACCATTCCCTTGCGGATAAGCAAAAGGAAAATACCTATTCCTGATCCCCAACTCCCTATAATATCTTCGAAAGGCTTTACTATCGAACTAAAGACCATTGTTCGAGATCAATGTGTGTAGGACTCCAAACCTGGTGACAATATTCCTCCAAATAAACCTCTTAGCATCCATGTCCCTAATATTAGCCAAAGGCTCAACTTCTACCCACTTAGTAAAATAATCTGTCCCAACGAGGAGCCACTTTTGGTTTCCTATGGCTCAGGGAAATGATCCTACAATATCTAAGCCCCACAAGACAAATGGCCAAAGACTGGAAAGTAGGTTCAAAAGCCCTCCAAGTTGGTGTATATTTGAAGCGTACCTCTAACACTGATCACACTTCCTTACATAATCTTGAGAAGCTTTTTACATGCTCAGCCACCAATATCCTTGATTAAAGGTCCTATGGGCCAAAGACCTCCCTCTTGTATGACTTCCACATATTCCCTCATGCAACTCCTCTAACAAGGGCTCTACTTCCTCAAGATGCACACATTATAATAAGGTCCTGAATGAGAGCGCCTATATAACTTATGCTCTTCGGATAACCAATAGCGAGGTGTCTTCCTACGTATTTTCTTTACCTCGCCTTTATCCTCGGGTAACAAACCTTGCGCCAAGAAAGTAACCAATGGGTCCACCTAGCTTGGCCCCGCCTAGATACTGTGCACACCAAGCAAAGGCTTCTTAACAAGACTAGAATCAGCCATATCTTCAACAATAACAATTTGAGGTAAATTTGACCCTAGGGATGTTGCCAGTATAGCCAAAGATTCTGGATGAGAGTTCTGTCCTCTCAAAATTTGCTTTAGAGCAAAGTTCTTGAAATGGGCCTGAGCCAGTCTAACTTTAGCAAGATATCCCTGCATTCGCTCATCCCAAGCCTCAAACTCCCCGTTGAATTGGCCCACCACCGACCAGAAATCTGAATATAGCTCTATGACCTAGCCTCTCAATTGATTAACCATTGCATTCCAGTTACAAAGCCTTGTACTCGGCTTCATTGTTCGTAGCTAGGAAACCCAACTGCAATGACTTTTCCATCACCAGCTTCTCGGGAGTTATTAATACAACTCCTACCCCTGCTCATTTTTGGTTGGTTGCTCCATCAGTGTACACCTCCCAAGTGGGGACAACGGAGAACAAGATTGTCATAGTCTCCACTATTCCTTTTCCCTCATCGTCTACACTTTTTGTAAACTCCACCATGAAATCTGCTAAGACCTATCCTTTTATTGCAATACGAGGCATATATCTAACATCATAAGCACCAAGCATGGTCCCCCATTTAGCAATTCTGCCCATGTAATCCAATTTTTGAAAGAGTGCTTGCAAGGGAAGCTGGGTGAGCACCACCACAGTATGCGCCTGAAAATAATGTGGGAGCTTCCTCATGGCATGTATAATGGCCAACACTGCCTTCTCCAGGGGTAAATAGCATGTCTCAGCTTCATGTAAGGACTTGCTAACATAGTAGACAGGTCTTTGTACCCCACTCTCATTTATGACCAGAACTAGACTAACTGCATAATCTGTGACTGCCAAGTACGCATACAAAACTTCCTTTTTCTCGGGTCTAAAAAGGACTGGGGGACGCAACAAATATTGCTTGAGCACCTCAAAGTCCAACACACACTCCTTAGTCCATTGAAAGTCTTTCTAGGAGCTAGAAAAATGAACGACACCTATCTGCTGATCGAGAGATAAACCTATTCAAAGCTGTTACCATCCTCGTTAATTTCTATACCTCCTTAGGATTCCGAGGAGGATGCAAGCTATTAATGGCCTTAATCTGATCGGGATTTACCTCAATTCCTCAGTATGTAATCATATAGCCTAGAAACTTTCCTAAGCTAACCCTAAAAGAACAAGTAGATGTATTTAAGCGCAGCCTATGTTCCCTCAACACCGAGAACACCTCCCCTAAATCTGCTAACTGCTCTACAACCTACCTACTCTTTACCACTATATCATCAATATAGGCCTCAACATTCCTCCCAATCTGTGACTCAAACATCTGTGTCACCATTCTTTGATATGTGGATCCCGCATTCTTAAGGCCGAAAGGCATAACCAGATAATGGTAATTTCCATTGGGTGCACGGAGAGCAGTTTTTTCTTGATCAACTAATACTAAAGGTATCTGGTAGTACCCTTGGAAGACATCCAAGAAACTCAACCGAGGATGTCCTACTATTGCATCCGCTAGTTGATCAATCCAAGGAACGGGGAAAGGATCTTTCGGGCAAACTTTATTCAAATCTGTGAAGTCCACACACACATGCCACTTCCCATTTTTCTTCTTTACTACCACAATATTAGCCAACCACTCAAGGTAAAAGACCTCTTTCACTGCCTCTGCTCACTTAAGTTTGTTTACTTCTACCCTTATTGCCATAGTATGCTTTTTTGACGAACTCTTAGGTGGTTGCCTTAGTAGGGTTTCCTTTGGATTCACATTCAGTTGATAACATATAAACTCGAGGTCTATCCCAGGTATGTCATAGGTACTCCAGGCAAACACATCCATGTTGTCCTCCAAGAACTTCACCAAGGCTGCCTTTCCCAAGGACGGCAACTGAGACCCCACTTAAAAGAACTTTTCTTCATTCTATCCAATCATAATCTTTTCCAACTCCTCGGACAACACCCCCTAAAACTCTATACCAAGTCCTACTTCGAGACCTTTGTTAGGATTAGTGCCCTTAAATCCTATTGTATGACGCTATGTATTACATTATGTATGACATGATGTATGACTTAATATTGTAATTAATAAAGTTGTTTTATTATTGTCTGAAATAATGGTAACATGAATATTTGGACATTATCATATAGTCCATGAGATGCATAGTATGTGATTTATGTGAAAAGTCACGGAAAATATAAATCACAAGTTCTTTGTAAACTCAGAATTTAGTTCGTAGTCGATGATGAAATTGGGTATTTTATCTGCAAAAACTATAACATGTCAACTAAAGATAATTTGTCTTGATCATGGAAGTGGTGACTTCTAGTTGATATGTTGATATGTTTTAAGAGTTAAGACATATTGAACTGGACTGCTGTGAGATTTATTATTCTCTTAATGACTGTCAATTGAATAATAAATCTCACGACTTATATTCACATGAACTCTTAATCCTGAGTGAATAATGGACCTGATCATGAAGTGTAGGTTGCTTTGATATATCAGGAGTGAGATCTAAAGTAACGGTCAAAACCTCCGTATGTTGGACAATCACATTTAGTATTAATGGAACATCTATTCTCAAAATAGAATTCATAGTCTCTTAACGGAGATATAAAATATTCCCTTGAGATAAGTTTAATGGTTTTGTTATTCAGAATGTTAGGCCTAACTACTTTAGTAAATAGTTGCTAAAGTATATATTTATGAAATTTGATTTCATAAATATATGATAAATAACTTAAAGGATTAAACTAGGTACTCAAGGATTAAGATGTAGTAACTCACAAAGTGGCAATCTTTATTCATGACTTTGTGTTACTATGAATATTTTATGAAGGGGTTGCATGTACAATAAAGTCTTGGGATATAATTTATTAACAAGGCCTAGAGTGCAATTGTATTTATATAGTGGTATTAAATATAATTAATGGTAACTTTGGACTTGCCAAGAATTGACAAAAAAGCCCAAGGCCCATTAGAGATAGTGTCTTATTTGTTCCCTTTTGGTCCCACTCCAAGCCACATATTAAAGCCCAATTGGAAAGGCCCAAAAGGCTGGCCCAATTAGATAATTAGTTATAGGAGAGAAACATACAGATTTTTGTAATCATCACAAGTGCATGATTTGAGATGTATGTGAGTGTTGGACACTCTCATTCTCTAGAACAAACTCCTATAACTGATTGAGAGACCACACATCTTGGGCGTTAGTGGAATTGGAGTGAAGATTGAAAGTCTTCTCAAGAACTTTTGAATTTAGGTTTCGAATTTCACTGCTTCAAGGTACACTCTCTTGTTCTCTAATTCTGAAACTTATATGGCATATGTTAATAATTGTGAATGAAGTAGATCCATATAATATATTTTCCGCTGCGTACATGTATAATTCCTGTAACCCTTTGATTGCTATGGAATTCACTCCTTTTCTACCACGACTTGACCTATGGGTTGCTGTGTAATGGCTACTATCAAACATTGCCTAGCCATTGCTTAACTTCCTTCTAATTCCCCAACTCTTCCCTATGTGGGGTACTTAACTTTTAAGTATAAGATTGACAAGACTGCTCCCATAGCATGAAACCATGGTTTGGCCAAGATAACTATGTAAGGGGAATAGGCATCCACAACAATGAAACTGACTTGCACTTCCTTGTCCCCAGCCTACACAGGTAACCTTATCATCCCGAAGGGGACTACCATCCTCCCATTAAAACCTATCAATGGCAAGTCATACCTCTCCAGGTCCTCGAGCTTTAAATTCAACCCTTTATACAGGTCAAGGTACATGATCTCCGCTCTACTCCCTTGGTTTACCAGGACCCTTTTTACATCATAGCCACCAACCCTAATGGTTACTACCAAGGCATCATCGTATGGTTGGAATGTTCCCTCCTTATCCTCCTTTGAAAAACCCAAAATGGGTGTGGCCATCACCTTCGTCTTTTTCAATGTCCGATCCCTATCTCCTGAATCAGGGCCCACAGCCATAAACATGTCCCCTGAACAAGTCCCAGCATCACCCCTGGGCTTAGCGAAAATCATATTAATTGTGCCCAATGTTGGCCGAGGAGCTCCATCCCTCTAATACCCAGCTCTTGAATGTCTGAACTGACCTACAAGCTGATGCAAGAACTGACTTAGCTTCCCTACCATCACTAGTTGACCTAAGTGATCCCGTAAAGTCCTGCAGTCCTCTGTGGTGTGCCCTTTTTCTTGATGATAATGGCAATAAAGGCTCTGGTTCCTTTTGGAAAGATCCTCACCCATCTTATTGGACCACCTAAAATATGGTTCATTCTTTATCTTTTCTAGTATATGATAGACTGGCTCTTTAAATAATGAATTAATCACTTGAGCCCCCGTAGATGATGTCTGATTGGAGAAGTCTCTCCTAGGGTGGTTATTATGATACCCTCTTCCCCAAGGATCCCTTTTCTTTGGGAAAACCTTAGCTTTGCCCTTTCCCTGGGTTTGATCTTCCTCTACTCTCTTATACTTACCAATGTGATCCATAAGCTAGCGCATACTAAAGGCAGGCTTCATTGTCAATGATTTCCGCAATTCATGTTCCATTAAGAGCCCCACTTTAAATGTTCTCACTGCTACATCTTCAAAATCTCCATCTATTTCATTGTATGTTTCCCAATACCTATTTGAGTAGGTCTTAAGAGTCACACCCTCCCTCATGGCCATGGACAAAAAAGAGTCCAAAGGCTTAAGGACTCTACTGCATGTTACAAATCTTGCTCCAAATGCCCTTATCAGCTCCTCAAAAGAGTTTATTGGCCCCTCCTCTAAAACATCAAACCACCGCATAGCCATATACTCGAGGCTAGAAGGAAAAACCTTGCACATGAGCACTTCATTACTAGAATGAACTACCATCTTCTAATTGAAATGACTCACATGCTCCATAGGGTCAAACCTTCTGTTGTAAATGGTAAAGGTTGGTTGTTAAAACCAGTGGGGAAGCCTAGCCATATTGATTCTTCTAACAAAGGGTGATTTAGAAATTTGCAAAAGTGCTTTACTCATCGCGTCATTCCCCGTGCTATGGTGCGATGACCCTTGCCCACGCTTGTACTTGCCCTTTTATCCTGGCATGACAATGCTGAGAAGGACTCACTAGATGGAGTTCTTAACCTATGGTGATATGAGCGATCCCTACTTCCCCTTAATCCATCACTTGATGGGGGTGATCCATCACTTTATGGGGATGAAGAACTCCTTCTATCACGCTCCTTTCACCATAGTTTCCTGCACAAGCTATTTATCTCAAGCTGCACTTCTGAGTCTCCTGATCATGCGAAATATGATTTATTGTCCTTGAGTGACTCCTTTTTGTATGTTCAATGTGATAAGACTCTACCATGACACTCGGTGTATGGTGCCTGTCTCTCCTTTACTCTAAATTTACAAACTGATTTTCCCTTTATGAACCAACAGACTCCTCTCTATCTTGCCCCAAGTTATCCATGACTACTCAGGATAAACCCATAACAATACTTCTTCGCACAGATGGCACCAATTGTAAGGACACAAAAATCAAACAGCCTAAGCCCACTTAGAATAGTGAGGATTGTGCAGCTCAACTAGGCCCAAATCAATAGATATTTGTAAGAGAGTGGGTTAAACAAAAAAGGAGGGGGCTTAGCCCGAGGACAAAAATAGGGAGGGCCTTACCAAAAATCAAAGTTTAAGTATATATAAGGCTTATCATAAGCTTGCCCGAGGAGGTAATTCTTACACAGAATGATACATTGTTCACTTTCTTCTCTCAATACTCTTGTTCTGGTTTCTCTCTCTTTCTCTTCTTTTTTCTTGATCTCTTTCACCTAGAAGTTCCTTTACCTTATATACTTCTCAGCCCTATACATCTTAGCCCTCCATCTCCACCTACCCAAGCTCTCACTATGACACTTATACCCTTAAACTTCTGTTGAAGGTGGTAGAAGGAGCTGCTTAGCTGTGAACGCCACTGTTCAGGTCACTTCCTCATTAATGTAGCTGATAAAGTCGTTGCCAATCATTTAATGCGGAGGTAGTAGGATAACTCTCACTGGAGACTTCTCCTACTTTCCATGATTCTCTCTACACCTCATTCTACTCGTCTGGACTTCCTAGAAGTCTCTTGTCTCTTCCCCTCCCATCCTCGAGTGGATCCCCTTTTCGGACTTATGGTACCTTAATAATGACAATAACAGCTCATCAAACCCTTCATCGGTCCTCACGCCCCCACAGTACCTTTTTTAATTTAATTTTAACATTAACATTCTAGGGGGGAAAACAAATTAAATACTTGACATTTAATTTTGCATTTTTTTTTTTTGTACAAACAATATATAGCATGTGAAAGAATTGACTACGTTGCAAAAAAGAAATGCATATAGTTTAACATGTGAGTATTTATTTATTATGTATCTTACAAGTGAATATATACATAAAATGGAAAGAGGGGAGAGGAAAGATATCACCTTTTAGCACTTTATTCTCCAAATTTCCATTCTCATGCACAAACACAATGAACCAAAACATTAGTGCAAAGGTGAGGGGGAGTATATTAGCTTGATAGGGGTCTATTGGTTCAATGGAAATGAACCATAGACACAAACCCAAAAAAAAAATGCATTTTTAAAAGGTTCAAAAATAATGGGTATGAAAGAGGCCTTATATATTAACTTTGGAAAGATGAGCAATTTCTTTTAGGAAAACTAGTGACTTTTTAGGAAAAAAGTTATTTTGAAACTAAGGCTTAAACTTTGTTGGGAAAAGACCTAAAAAAGGCTTATCTTGGTCTTACATGAAAGTGGTTTTTCTTTAATGAGAAAACATAAAGAATGTGCTAATTTTAAGAAGGTGAATTTTGGAAAGTAAAATCATTTTTATGAACAAAACAAATTTTAAGGTTTAAAAACCTTTTTGGAAAACTTGCCTTTTTAAGAAGAAAAATTCTCAAACCTTTTAGAAAGAACATACCCAACACTAGATTTTAGGCCATTTGGAAAATAAATAAATAAATAAAAATAAAATAAAAAAGGTTGCTTTCGAAAATGGGCTTTCATAAAAGTGAGAATCCAAACTTATTTTAGGAAAAGAATTTATAGATCCCCAAATTGCAACCAAAGTCATTTATGAAAAAGATTTTTTTTTTTTTTTTTTTTTTACACCTTTAACACTTTTACACATGAGAAAGGAAATATGGAAAATAAAGTAGGCTCAAAGGTAAAAGTCTTAAGTTAAAGCAAAGGAGAAAAATATTTAAAAGACTTGTGCTGTGACTTAAATAATGCTCCCCAGTGCAGGATCGTCACGAAGTAATAACTCAGAAAGTTCGAGGTCAAATCCATAGGGAAAAGGGAATTAATTAGCAAACCACAACAGAATAAAATTAAAATAATAAAGTTTAACTGAAGAGATTTTTGATAGTTTAGTAAAGGTAATTTAAATTGCGAGAAAATAATAATATATTAAGCGCTAAGGTTTAGGGATCCACACACAACACATCTATTGGTAGTTTTAACAATATCTATTTTATAACTCAACTAAAATTCATACGAAGGATGATCTTAGTCGGATGATTTAACAATAAAAACTCAAGAATTAATTGTCTAAGGTAGTGTTATGCAATTGATTGATTTTAGGCAAAACATAACTAGTGAATTAGTTCACAGGGAATACAAAGCATTTAACATGCCCAGAGTCTACGTTAAATCAAAGGATTATACAGAACTAAAAACTTTTCTAGATAAGTAAAACAATCAAAAACATAAAAATATAAGCATTAAAACCAATAAATAATTGTTAAGAACATACAATAAACTGTTGGGTTTCACCCTTGCCTTAGCAAGGCGTCTAGCAAGCCATAACACAAATAGAACTCTAAAAACTGTAAAGAAACTTTAAGAAAACCTAAATTATGTTCTACAGCAGCTCCTCTCTGAATTTTTCCCTAAAGAGCCTTTAAATAGGCCAAGGAATCCTATTACAAGTTGAATTCCCGTTTGGAGAAAATTCCAGGTTTTTAGGCTTCNTAAGAATAGGATTTCCATGGTTTTAGTGAAAACCATGGTTTTTATTCTTTTATGTAAGGTAGAAAAGATTGGTTTTTAGAAAAATATTTTTGAAAGAATTAAAATTTTAACATTGAAGCTACATTATTAGAAAAAGGGAATTCCCAAGCGTTTAAAAAATGGAAGCCCAAAACTTGAGTAGAAATCATTTTAAAGCAAAGAATGGTTTTAAGAAAAGTGTTTCCATGGTTTTAAAAAAAAAAAAAAAAAACCATGATTTTTCATCTTTTTAGGTTAGAACACTTAAATTCCTTGGTTTGAAAGAAGGAAGGTTTTGAAAATGGTGGGTTTGAAAAATGCCCATTTAGAAGGCATTTAAGAAATTAAAGGAGAAAATTCCAGGTTTTTAGGCTTCACTTTACCAATGTTTTTGGCCCCTTTAACTTCAGAATTTAGACTTTTGGTAAACTACAAAGTTGTAGCCCTTTAAGTTAGCTTTCTAGCCCAACTTGAATAATCTCGATTGGACATCTGGGCCAAAAGTTATGTTCCAAATAATAACTGGTGTGCAAGCTGGAATCCTAATCCGAATTGGACTTGGATTAGGTGCAAATTTCCTTTGATTCCTTGCTCCAATTGGACTTAAATTTAATTGGGTTGGCCTTCTTTGACTTCATCATGGCCCTTGTAAAATTAAAGTCCATTAGCTTCCTTCTTTGCACCAATCCACTTATTTAATTTCATTATCCTACAAAAGACAAATTCACGCATTAAAATTCAATTAAGCACAAAATTGATTATTTAGCATTATTCCAAAATCAACTATAAAATGCATGAATTAACTCAAAATAAGTATGATAATGCTTTTCTAATAATGATATAAATATGAAAAATTAAGCTATTATCAACTTGAAAATAAAGGAATGTAAAGCAAAGGCATAATTTAAAGACTTGAATATAAAGGAATTTAAGAGAAAGACATATTTTAAAGACTTGAATGTAAAGCAATTTAAAAGAAAAGACATAATTGAAAGACTTGAATGTAAAGGAATTTAAAACAAAAGACATAATTTAAAGGGTAGTGTTAAAATTATTTTTTAGAAAATTTCTCTTAAATAAACCCTAACTCTTGTCACATCCAAGCTTATGGATTCTCTTCCGTGTTGGAAAAATGGAGTCTTGGGGACCTCTACCATTTTCCCAGAAGCATAAACATATTGTGCTTAGGAATAAGTTTAAGATCCATTTAAGAGAAACCCATCCATGGTAAATCTTCATTTTTCCACTAAGGCTGGCTGTGCACGAGACTATTCCTCCACGACCCTTCTAGTTAGGAAGATGAAGACTTATCAAAGATGTTGAGTTTTTTTCTCTTTAAACCCAAGCGATTTAAAGAGAGAAGACACCAAAGAAAAATGGTAGAAAACATTTTTGGCAAATATAAAGTTGTTTAAAGAGTAATATGCATAAACAATAAATATACACAAATAGAGAGATATAGAACAATATGTAAAATAAATAAAGAAGAAAATGAACAAGATAAAAGAGCATTGTAATGTATTAAACAATGTATTTTACACACACGCAGAGAGAGAGAGAGAGAGAGAGAGAGAGAGAGAGAGAGAGAGAATGGTGTAGCTATGGAAGAAGTTTCACCATCTCTCTTTTACCTATGAACTTTTGAGGTGTGAAAATGGAGGAAAAAGGGTGTAGAGTTTTTGTTTAGGGGGGGGGGGGGGGTTTCCAAGGGGAAAGAAAGAGAAATTCCTAGAGAGAGAGAGGGGAATATTTCGGATTTTTGTGCATGAATTTCCAAGAGGGGGAGGGGTTTATTTATAGGGATTGGGAGATGTTTTGGGAACATATCCCCCTAGCCACCCCTTGCAGTGGGCTGCTGGGGTGAGATGTTTCCGAAACATCTCACCAATCTTGCCCATTTGCTCACTCAATTTCAATTTTTAGCTTTTTCCTCTTTTCAACCTTATTTTTTGGGCTCCTATTTGGAGGTCTTCAAGAGCTTATTTCTTCAAACCTGGTGTCCTTAAAAAGGTATGGATGTGTAGTTTCCATTGGTTCTAACCTCACATAATTTGGAGTTATGGTTGTTGAGATATTGCATCTAAAAGGGAGGTGACACAATGGAGGAAATTTAATAGCACTATTCTCCAATCCGGAGAATATATCGTGAAGCCCTTTTTATGGAAGGAAGCAAACCCATCATGCTTCATTATGGTTTAGGAAGTCTACACCATTTGTGACTGGATTGGTACAGTTTATTGCGTGAAAATGCCCCTAAAAAACAACCTTTTTACCTGAAAATAATGCATTTAATTAGGGTTTTGGTATTTTATTTATATTTCATCCATCTTAACTCCGATTTTGACCCCTGAAGTGTAGTTTTGAAGGGAATTTCATGATCTTTAAGATTGTTATTGTTAGAATATGTGCCCTTTAAATCTTATTGTATGATTCTATGTATGACATTATGTTGTGATTAATAAAGTTGTTTTATTATTATCTAAAATAATGGTAACATGAATATTTGGACATTATCATATAATTCATGAGATGCATAGTATGTGATTTATGTGATTTAGTCACAGAAGATATAAATCACAAGTTTTTTATAAACTCAGAATTTTAGTTCATAGTCGTTGATGAAATTGGGCATTTCATCTGTGAAGACTATAACATATCAACAAGATGATTTGTCTTGATCATAGAAATAGAGATTTCTAGTTGATATGTTTTAAGTGTTAAGACATATTGAACAGGACCGTTGTAAGATTTATTATTCTACTAACGACTACCAAATAAATAATAAATCTTACGATTTCTATTTACATCAACTCTTAATCCTAAGAGAATAATGAACCTGATCATGAAATGTAAGTTACTTTGATATATCAAGAGTAAGATCTAAAGTCACGATCAAAATCTCAGTATGTTAGGCAGCCAAATTTAGTGTTGAAGGAACATATATTCTCAAGATAGAATTCATAATCTCTAAACGGAGATATAAAATATTCCCTTGAGATAAGTTTAATGGGTTTGGTTATTTAAGAGTGTTAGGCCTAACCACTTTAGTAAGGAGTTACTAAAGTATATATTTATGAAATTGTATTTCATAAATATATGATGAATAATTTAAAAGATTAAACCGGGTACTCAAGGATTAAGATGTAGTAATCTTCAAAGTGGTAGTCAACATTCATAACTTTGTATTACTACGAATATTTTAATGAAGGCGTTGAATGTATAATAAAGTCTTGGGATATAATTTATTAATAAGACCTAGAGTGCAATTATATTTATATAGTAGTATCAAATATAATTAATGGTAACTTTAGGCTTGTTAAGAGTTGACAGAAAGGCCCAAAACTCATTAGAGCTAGTGTCTTATTTGTCTCTTTTGGTCCCACTCCAAGCCATTTACTAAAGCCTAATTGGAATGGCCTAAAAGGCTAGCCCAATTAGATAATTAGTTATATATAAGGAGAGAAACATACAGAATTTTATGATGGATGAAATGGTGTGTATGTGAGTGTAAGCCACTCTCTTATTCTCCCTTGAACACATACATATAAACTGATTGAGAGACCACACTTCTTGGGCATTAGTGGAATTAGAGTGAAGATTAAAAGTGTTTTCAAGTACTTCTAATCTTTGGTTTTGAAATTCACTGCACTAAGGTACACTCTCTTATTCTTAAATTTTGAAATTTACATAGTACATGTTATCAATTGCGAATGAAGTAAATCCATTAATTTTTCACTAAGTATATTTTGTATGCGATACAAACATGTGTTTTTCCAATAGTTATAACTTTATCTCAATTGGACTTTTAGATCAAAAAGTCAACATTTTGACCAATTCCAATTAAGGTTTAGTCATCATTGGTCAAACTTTACAGAAACAAAAAGTTTGAATTTTGTAAAATCTTGGACGGTTTGTTCCGTCATCTAGTCTGGTTAAATAGGATTTTTTTTATTTTATTTTTTTTAAATCTTGGATAGTTTGTTCCCAACCTTTGGTTTTCAAAACATGATTTTCACCCTTTTTTAAGATTTAAATCACTATATTGGGTACGTTTACCGGGGCCAAAAATAATACGATATCAACCGGTTCCATACACGATACTGATCATTTTGGTAATAAATTGATTTCTCATCATTGAGACTGAGGACCTCGAGTATATGTCGAAACAAAATGGGGTGTATACATATGTGGGCCTTATTTGTTGGTTATTATGCTAAGTTTTGACCTATGAGTTGAAGAACTTTGAATAGTTTTGCCTTAGGAGCTTTCTCCCTTGGGCTTTATGTGTGATGTAGCTCCTTTGGGCCTATACACATAAGAAATAAAATAATAATAAATTTAAGTGTTAGTAAATAGGATTTTGGTAAAATAGAGATAATTTTCATGGGTTTTAATGAAATAAATTTCCATGGGCTTTTTGATAGATAATTTGCCATAAATGATTTTGTCATGGGCTTTATAATAATAGTGCCATGATCTTTGAATCTTGGGGTTAATAATAATAGTGTGTCATGATCATTGAGTTTTGTGTTCTATAGTGTGCCATGATCTTTAAGTCATGAGCTTTATAACGATGTTGTGCCATGATCTTTGAGTCATGGGCTTTATAACGATGTTGTTCCACGATCCTTGAGGGATGGTTCTTATAATAATAATGTGCCATGATTTTTGAGTCATGGGTTTTATAGTAATAATGTGTCATAATCTTTGAGTCATGGACTTTATAATAATTATGTGCCATAATTTTTGAGTCATGGGCTTTACAATGTGCCATGATCTTTCAGCATGGACTTTGTAACAATAGTGTGCCATGATCTATAAGTCATGGACTTCTGAATGGAATGGTGTATATTAGGCTTATATGGCCAGTTTTGGGATTTTTATAGTGGATCGTTTTCCTTATGACCCAATTTGGTAATGGAATGAGAAATAACTATAGAGGCTCAAAATAAATTATAAAGTTCATTTGGATATTTTTGGATGAGCGAGTAAGTGAGATTAAGTGGAATTGGAACATGTGGCATGCAGAAAAAATTGTCCCTCAACAGGCTCTAATACAACTATTGGTTCCAAATGTGGATGGTAATCACATTAGGGTGGTGATCACAAACTTAGTCTTGTGTTTGTTTAAGAAAGTTAATTTTGTAATGATCCAATGATTGACTAGCGCTCCTTTTGTTTTAAAGTAAAATATTTTCCAAAAACTATTTTCCCATTTTCAGGTGTTTATTTGTAGGTAAAATATAGTTAAACTTGTAAAATCTTTTCTGTTGAACGTAAAATCATTTATAAAAAGTTGTAAAATGTTTTAACTTTGAAAATTTGGTAAAACATTTTCCAATATCACACAATAGCTTCCCCTCACCTATCTAGTCACTAGGTCGATGGTCGGAGACACCACTCTGGTGACTAATTTCGACCGTCCGCTGGCCAAAGACTCTGCTCCAATGACTGATGACAGCAGTCCAATGGCCAGTGACTTCGCTCTAGCGACCGGTGATGGCAATCTGTTGGCTAGAGACTTCGTTCCAGCGACTAATGCGGTCGGTCCAATGTTTGGAGATTCCACTCCAGCGACCAGTGCCTACAATCTGATGGCCGACGACTCTACTCGTGATCAGTGCTAGTGGTCTGGTGTTCTGAGACTCCACTCTAGCGGTCTGGTGCCAAGAGATGCCTAACCAATGATTAGTGTCAGCGATTTAATGGTCGAAGTTGCTGCACTAGCAACCTGTGTCAAAGGTCTAATGGCCAAACTGCATTGCAACCGGTGTCGAAGGTCCAATAACCGAAGACATCGTTTTGACAACCAGTGTTGGTGGTCGAGTTACTGGAGATACTGCTCTGAAGGTGATCGTTGGCAGTTTAGTCACCAAAGCCACCTTTCACTACCACTCTGGCACTAACTGCTTTAGAGTATGTTTGTTTAGAAGTAAAATAAGGTGGATGGAAAACTTTGGAGAAAAAATAGAAAGGAAAAAAAAAATTTGAGTATGTTTGGTTGGGTAGGGTGGAAGGGAAATAAATGTTAGTCCCAGATGTTTTCTCTTCGAGCCCACCAAAAAGTTTTTTCTTTAAAATGGAAAGAAAACTGAGAGGGGGAAGCTTACGCCTCACATTGGACTTCACCTCCAATATGTTGGCTTTCTTTTTTCTTTTTCTTTTTTAGTTTTTTGTTTCTCTACCAACGCGTTGCCTTTTCTTTTCTTTTCTTTTTTCTTTGATTTTTTCTTTCTCTGTTAACGTGTTGCCTTCTTCTTCTTCTTCTTCTTCTTCTTCTTTTAGATCTTTTCTTTCTCTGCTAATGTGTTGACTTTTTTTTTTCTTTGATTTTGTCCGGACATATTGACTTCTTTTTTTTTTCCTTTTTTTTTTTTTAGAAAACATTTTTGGGTTAATTTCTTATGCTATTTTTTTTTTTTTTTTAACTTTAATGAAGTGTCTATCTATACATAATTTTTTTAAAAGTATAATGTGTTACTTTTTATCTTATTTAATATGAACATAATGGTAAATTATAAAAACTTTATTTTCAACCAAATAAAAAAGTTTTACATCCCTCCACTTTTCCACCCTCCCATCCAAACACAAATAAAGGAAACTAAAATTTTTCTATCTTCCCACTTTTCCATCATCTTTCAATTTTCTATCCCTCATCTACTTTCTATCCTCCAACCAAATGGACCCTTAGTGTTGAGCCATTAGTTTTGGTAGTTTGCTTGAAAAAATTTACTTATTATATCAGATATCTGAAAACATTTTATTTCAAAACAAACAAATTGTAGGGGTGTTTATATGCAAGCATTTAACCTTTGAGAAGAGACGCAATTGTATGAACAGATATAACAACCCCAAGAGTCACAAGCTTACTCAAAAATACTAGTTATTCTTTACTGCCATGATCTTTGGATGATCACCCATCACAAGCAGAAACTAACATGTGGATGTTTTGGGTGGTAGATGTAATGTTTTGAACAGTGAAAATGAGAAAATGAGAATGAATATTTTAATAGAATGGAGAGGATATAGAACAAGACGTAGAGTTTATTTTAAAAGTGTGTAAAATTTCTGATTAGTATCATAGTCTAATGATAAAGAACTATCATCAAGTGCGAACGTCATAGGTTTAAACTTTCTATATATTACCTCTTAATTTGGTTTTTTTTTGGGGGGTGGGGATTGGATGTGAGCATTCCAATAAAAATGCCTCACGTCGGATTCTCAAATTGTTTCAAAACACCGTAGTGTTCAACAAATTTGGAGAGCGTTGTGTTTTGTAAAGTTTATTTCTTCTATTATTCAAACTTTCTATCTCTCCTCTCTGTATTAAAAAAATAAAAAATAAAAATAATTATGATGAATATTTTTTTAATGGATACAGCTTGTCCAGTGCTTTTTTGCACTGGACACAAGCTTTATCCTTTTTTTAATTAAATGTATTTACAAATAAATTTGGATACTGGTATATTTGAAAGTAGTTAGATGGAAATTGTAGTTTTGAAAATGTGGTTTTTTAGTATAAACAAATAAATTTGGGTGTGGCCTTGGTTTGGGTGTCCGTAATCGGATTGTTTGTAAATCCAGAAATGGACGCTCTAAAAACCACTACAGGTTTTGTCAAGTATGTCGTTGTGGCATTATTATGAATTTAATGATTAAAAATAAAATATAAAAGGGCATTTCCCTATAAAATGTGAAAGGCAAATGCAAAAAAAAAATAAATAAATAATATATATATATATATATTTATCTTTTTAATTTCGTTTGGAGTACTTTTGTCTAAGAAATGAGAATGGAGCCCACCACAAGTTAACCTTGAATGTTTGACCCCCATCCTTTCTTATTGTAGAGAGAGAGAGAGAGAGAGAGAGTTTTGTAACAAGAATAGATAAAAGACAAGAATAATATTAATTCATACATGAATTAAGAGAAGTCCATGAACAGAAGTCAATACCCGAACCATACTTTTTTCTTGGGGTGTTGTACAGTGACAAAGAAGAGAGATGGGAATGCAAAGGAAAAAAAAGGGTAAAAGGTGAGAGAAAAAGCAACAGGAAATACAAGTATGGTGCGTTCTTGACTCCCTCTTTTAAGACTACTCTTCCAAGGTAAATATAGCAAAACAAACAACCGAAAAAAAGAAGCAAAAAGCCTTGCCCAAAAAACTAAAAATTGTAGTTGGTGTAAAATGTAATGCACCTTGGCAGCCAAAACACAGCAGCAGTAAATAATCAGCTTCAGCTCTTGATGAGAGGGCATTCAAATTCCCAACTAACCCCATATACTTTTCCAGCATTGAATACCCTCCAGCACAAAGAGACTGAGAACCTGACTGATCAGTATATTTAAGGATGGTAGAGCCAAAAACAGTTGGTGTAGGCAGATGAAGCAGAGTCATTAGGAACTAGACAATTCAAGGCAGCCTTAATTTGCTGGACAGTGGTGCCGATAAGGTTATTAACAGTCGTCACCGACTCCAAGTTAAGCTTAGCTGATGGCAGGCTGCTCACAAGTATCTGAAATGCTACTGTAATTAATGAACCACCTGACCTCCCGTGCCCGTGCGTGCTAGAGCTCGTCGATGCACCATCTCCCTGCTCGGCTCGACCGTCTGGTGATATGGTGAACCCTGATGGTAGTAGAGGAATGTAGGAAGGATCTTCACCGCTCATTGCTATGTTTATAGCTGGTAGATCAACCGGGCAGTACACAATAAGTGAACCTGACGAATCCATGCAGCTCTCTTGAAGTATCAACATATTGTTCTGGCCATTGTTTAAAGCCTGCTCATGGAATTTCATAGCGTAACAAAATTAATGGACTACATTTTAATTCCTCCCAAAAAGAAAAACAAAAAGAAAATGAGAAATGAAACCAAAACCCAATTCAAAGTTCAAACACCTACTCTAAGAACAGATATGCAGTTTCCAGGATGTGACCCGTTTGCTATATGAGCAACCTCCTGCACCGCATTGCCATTGGAGAGAACATCCCACTATATGGAAAAGAAACTAATTTCATTGATATGCTTAATAATTTCACACTTATTGATCATATAACAGATTGACATCCAACATTTAATTATACACGTACCTGTGGTCTAGTTCTTTCATCCTTGAAGAAATTGAAGACATTTTGGGGGGAAATTGGAAGCCAAATAGTAGTAGCTGCACTAAGAACCACACCATTGGGTTGGCCAGGATCCGTGCTCTTATGAACAGTCACTCGAACTCCTACCTCATTCAACCCAGAAAGTGTGGTCCACCGGTGGCCGTTTGATGTGCTAATGCTTGAACAGAAATTGTTTATCATTCTTTGGGCAAGTTTCATCATGCTTCTTTTGCCATCGGCTGATGGAATTACTGGAAGTAGAACATACACAATGTAACAGGTTCAAAACAAGGCTACAAAATTAAGCATTTATTCAGAATATGTTGCCGAAATTACCTCCTTCAAGATCCCGAGTAGTAGAAGTGCCCGTCACCATAAGACAAGCAAACCTTTCACACATCCTCTTAAGAGTAGCAAGCCATCTTTGAGCTCCAAATGCCAACCCACTATGAATAAGATCTCTGTAGAACCGATGAGTTGGAGCTTTGTCTTCAATTTCCACATGTTCCACCCAAGTAACCTATATTCCCACATTTGAGATGAGGGTATGAGTAAATTACACTAATGCTTATGGAACTACCTGAGGAGTAAACACATTTGATTACTAATTTGACAACCTTGGAATACCCATTGGGCATGTCCTGAATCAAGCATCCAGATGGAAGCCGGTGAGATCGATATTGAGAAGCAAATTGATTATCACGAGAGATATCATAAGAGACATCTACAATTGCCCACGACCCTTGCTCAATTTGCTGACAGTAACGGAGGAAATAGAACTCCCTAGTAGGTACAAGCGGTGAAAGCACCTGCAACTCTTCATACATCTGCAATCAATAACAACTTTCATGTGAGTAAATCTTCAAACATGATTGTACCATATATAATTAGTATTGAAACCAGGAAAGAAAGTTCCTAGTACCAGTTGCAAAGAGCCACTATGACTACCCATCATTCCGGATGATATCACTTCTAAAGTCCTTGCCATTGAGACAATTGTGGGGAATAGCTCCACCCACTTGTTCTGCAAACTCAAACAAGTTATAACTTATTAGATACAGTCCTAAAAGGTCAAAGCTTTAGGGATTCCAATTAATACTACTGACAAGGATAGAAGGAACTTACTGAGTCCAAAAACATATCAACCAATGCTAAACCATTCATGATAACAACGCATGAATCCCTGGAAGCCTCAATCCGCACGTGGGGGTTTTTCAAGTTAGTATTACCCCTTGGAAAAATCCTTTCATAGCTTTCAAGATCAAGAACATCCATCCCATCAGTCGGGGACTTCATCCACAAGGGATCGTTGGTTTGAAGAAGCCTTAGTAATTCGTCCATGGCAGTGGCAGCAATATCTGTCATGAGGGACTTGTCCATGTCCGAAAGGCAAGCGGGCTGAAAAGGCGGCAAACTTGGTAGAGTCGATGAACTCCCCGGAAGAAGATCAAGATCAAGAGAAGGTCCACTAATCCCTTGGCCTCCAAAACTTCCCATTGATAAGTCCAATGAAGAAATAGGGATGGGCTGTACCGGTGGGAGTTGAGAAATTGGCCTCCCTATGTACTTGGCCGCAATGCTTGATACTCTATCAAGCTGCAAAATAATATACCAAAGAAAAAACTAAGACACAATCAAGTAGATGAACAAAATAATTGAAATAAATACCATAAAAATAAAAATTAAAGAGAGAGAGGGAGAGAGAGTAATGAAATAATACACAAGTTGAAGTAGATTACCTCTTCTTTCAATTGGGCATTCTCTATTCGGAGTTTTTGTTCATCAAAGTAGGAATCTTCGGTAACCGGAGGGCCCCCGCAAGAGGGGCAGATGACATTTCTGAGTGCCTCTCGGATTGCTATGTTCTCACAACGGATCTTATCGTTCTCTGCCCGAAGGGCACAGTTATCAGCTCTCTCATGTTGAGCCTGAATAGCAATGGCAGCCAATAAGGCATGCATATACTACAAAAAAAAAAAATACTAAAATCTATTGGAAAGTGAGAAAAAGAGAGAGTATTAGCAATATCTCTATACCTTCATCTGGGTCCTCCTGTTTTGGAACCAAAATTTGATCTGGCGAGGAGCCAAGCCTAACTCCCTACTTAACTGTAACCTTTGCTTCTCATCTGGGTGAGGCATTCCTTGAACATCCTTCATTCCAAAAATCACAAAAATAGACTCAGAAAGTAGCAAGAAACCCCATCATCATTCAATAAACCAAAAACAAAAACAAAAAAGCCAAGGCAACCACAACCCAAAAAAAAAAAAAAAAAAAGCAATCAAACAAAGAATGTTATAGAAAGCTATAATGCAAGAGCGCTATGAAGATAAGAACTTCAAGGTTTACCCTTCGAGTCTCTGAATCTGGTGAGCAGTGTGACGATGGTAGCGCTTCTTCCTTCGACCTTCGGAGGAGGCATCGTGGTGGTCCCATCGCCTCCTCCTCCGCCGAACTCCATATCTATATCTATATATATGTATATAAATGTATAGTATAGATATATACTTTGCTAGGGCTAACAAGCTCTCTCACTACAAGTACAACAACACACACTCCCACTCTCAAAGTGTGTGTGAATTAGCTATTCTCCCCCATTAAACAAAAAAGACAGCAAGCAAACAAAGAAAGAAAGACAAAGAATTTTGGCGGTGCTTCGTTTATAAGGAAACGAAGACACAGAGACGGCATATAATAAGAGAAGTCAAATAATACTCAAAACACTTTCAAAAATCACAAAACCCATGAACCGTTTCGTTTTTTTTTATATTTATAATTTGATGATGAAAACTTGAAAAAAATGAAACGGCTAAAAGGAATATATAATAGTATCAAAGATTATTATCGGCATGATTTTGGAGAGTGAGTTAAGGTACACACTCTCTCTCTCCCTCCTCTCTCTCACAAATAACACAACAGACAAAATCTTGGGGGCGTAATTAAGTAAGAAAAAAAGCAAAGAAAGAGAGAGAGAGATAGTGTATAGACCCAGTAGTAGTGTAGTAGAGCGTAGACCTGACCAGCCACCTCTCTCTCTCACCTCTCCTTACTCCTTACGCAGTAGTGCCAACTATAAGTCTATATAAGTAGCACATAATGTCTATCTATCTCAAAAAAAAAAAAAAAAAAAATGTAACTGATGGATTTTAAAAGCATTGCCACTGATAACACGGAGTCTGGGCTTTTAAATTCTCACACAAACACACACACACTCTCTCTCTCTCTCTCTCTCTAAAGAGAGTAGAGTAAAGAGTGGGTACACTCACGGCCAGGTGTGCACCAATACATCATTTATTATGAGACGAGGTCGCCGGCGACCGTTTCTGACATTCCCCGGCGGAATTTCTTGTTATGACAAAACTAACCTTTTTTCTTTTCTCTTTTTTCCGTTTGGTTTCCTCTTAATACTTCCTTGTCTCACTCCCTCTGGCCCCTGCTTTCCTTTTATTTTTTATTTTTTTTACTATTCTCTCTCATCATTCTATTCTTGTCTTGGTTTGGTTCCTTTACACACTCAACAAGGTAAAAAGATTTGCCCAAAAGTCAAACTTAAACTCTACCATTTCAAGTGGGACCCCGATCTTCTGAATTTAGCTATTTATCCTGCACACCTACAATGACTATTTAGCTTTCGATTATAGCATCGGGACCCACATTCTTAATCAGATATTTTTACATGTGCAAACAAATATTAATTATTAAAACTTATTAAAATTTAATGTACTAAATCATATTTAGATCCTTTATTTTTTCTTTTTTCGAAGAGAGTAATCATTCTCCCTCATTAAAAAATATACACAAACACACACACATATATATATATATATATATAATTTTTTTTAAATCGTTTTTTGAGACCATTTGTAAAGGAAAATAATTTTACATTACTAATTGAGAAGATGAATTTTGATAGTTATAGTTTGAATAAAACATGAATCTGAATTTTATGGAATTTGATTTTTTTTCTCACTTTTAAATTTTTATTATTTGATATTTTATTTTGAAAATGTGGTTTCTTTATATTTAATTTATCTTATCATTAAATAAATTTTAATTTGACAACAAGATTATTTTTATAAATACAAAAATTGAAAATAATAAGTCCTCTATATAATTTTTTTATTAATACAATAAAATTTTAACTTATAGTGTTTCAATTTATGATAATTAATATTTATCAAGGCAAGGCATCAATCAATACTTCATGTAAATAGATTCTTAATCACAAATATAATATCTCTTATTCGATAATAAAAAAAATTTACAAATCAAATTAACTGGAATCCACAATATTTTTTTAAGTAAATAGACATGAAATTCAACATCATAAATAATCCAATAACCACTAGATTATCACTTACCCCTAATTATATGTAAAATAAAATTTATAAAAAGAAAAAAAAGAGATTAATAATTATGGTTAACTTTTGTCCAAGTCAACTTGAACTTTGGTCAAGCTCATAATCTTTTGATTTGTCATACTGTACCATATTGTATCATATCAAAAAAGTTGTGATTAGAAGTCGTGACTACGCTAAGTAGCTTTATCAAATTGTAGTAAAGACTTAGAAACTATGGTTACACCAAATGCCTTCACCAAATTATAGTAACTTTTTATATATATAGAAACAACAATTTATCAATTCTTATCAACTTCTCAATTACTGCTTTATCAGTTTTTTGGATAAACATAAAGCTCAATTGTTGATATAAAGAAATCATTTTTTGATTAGAAGAATGTCATTATTTTCTTTTCCCCATTGTACAACGTGATTTTGTATAAATAAAGTCTACCATCGTTTCTACCTAAAAAAAGATTATTGATATAAAAAAAAATTTCTCTCGTAACATATAAATACAATTTTTTATGGCATAGCTTTGTAAACATCCTAAGCTACTTTTAAATAAATAAATAAATATTCTTTTGTTTCCTTATTTATTTTTTGAGCCTACATTTTGTGTGTTTTCTTTTATATATTTCAATGCATAGCTTCTTTTTTATTTTCTTTTTTATATATAGAAACACTATATATTGTTCTAATCAATTTTTTCTCTTCCCCATTATCAATAATTCTCTTTCTCTTATAATTTCTATGTTGATTATAAATCTAACTCTCCTTTTGTTTTGTTTGTTTTTTCTTATTACTTATGTAATTCGAATTTTGTGAAATTCATGGTAGAATGTTTTATCAAACCTACTCTCCCATCCACGCCATTACAAGTATGTATTTCTCATAAAAGGCAATTTTAAATCCATGAAATTCATTATATAAACGTCTATAATTTTTATGCTTTATCTATTTATTATTTAAGAATTATCAAATTTTGTATTCCTTCTTACAACAAGGGTTTCATCTTTTTATTTCTAGGTTGTATTTGTGTTATGTTTATATGTACTTTATTATATTAAATTAATTTCATTGAATAGTAAAATTTAATCTCTTATAATATTTGATAGGTATTTCTTTCTCGGGCATGCGAACAAACAGTAGTTCAAATCATTTTCAACTATCAAATCCAGGTAGAAGTAAAAAGTAAATAAATAAAAATGATTTGTGCAATTGAAATTTTTTTTTTTAAATATCTAACATTTGAGCTTGAGTTAATTTGAATGTAGAACCCATTTTCCTATTGAATCAATGCTTCTCCAAATATTTTATTTTTGTTGTTAGTAATATTATATGTGTGTGGAAGAGATTTTCTAATATTATGAACATGTAAATTTTTTTTTTTTAATTCCACTGTAATTAATGTATTTATGGGTTTTACAAATATCAATATTTATACCTATATTAAGCACCCACAAGACGTTTGAATAATATTCATGGAAAACAAATATAAAACATAGCATTTTATGAATAATATTACTAGTATATAATATATTACAGTATTATTAATTTATCATTCAATATTCATACACGTTGGAGTGCAAGATAGGGATCCGCACTTCTTCAGATACAAGTACAACAACAAAACTTTTCTCCATTTTTTTTTTTTTTTTTTTTTTGCATGAAACAAAACCTTTATCTTAACTCTTAGGCCTCGTTTGGGAGGAATGAATGAAATAAAATGAAAAGGAATAAAAAAAAATCATTTCAGAATACTCTTTCATTATTTTGTTTGGGAGTTTTAATGGAAGAAATAAAAAGTCTATTCCTTCATTTAGGGATTTAAGTGGGAGGGAATGAATAATATATTACAGTATATAATATTACTAGTATATAATATATTACAGTATTATTAATTTATCATTCAATATTCATACACGTTGGAGTGCAAGATAGGGATCCACACTTCTTCGGATACAAGTACAACAACAAAACTTTTCTCCCTTTTTTTTTTCTTTTTTTTCTTTTTTGCATGAAACAAAACCTTTCTCTTAACTTTTAGGCCTCGTTTGGGAGGAAAGAATTGAATAGAATGAAAAGGAATAAAAAGAATCATTTTAGAATATTCTTTCATTCTCTTGTTTAGGAGTTTTAATAGAGGAAATGGAAAGTTCATTCCCTTATTTAAGAGTTTAAGTGGGGGAGGGAATAGAATGAGTAGGAGGGAACACTCATTCCTTTCTATTCCCTTAGAACCTCAAATTTTTATTTTCTCCGAAATTGGGAGAAATGAGAGGGAATGAAATTAGATTTAATGATTTTTTTTACTAAAACTCACAAAATACCCCTATATATTCAACTCTTTATTTTAAAATAGGGGTCTAATAGTAATATTGTCATAAAATGATTTCATTCCATTCCTTCCAAGCACTATTTCCACTACAGTGCTTGCACAGTGCAAACACATTGAGTGCACAGTGTTGAAGCACTATAGCGGCATAGCTGCTTTTTATATATAAATTTATTTTGACTTATAAGAAATTGACACCTCAATAATTATGAAAATATTGTGAAATTTATTATGTCAGTATAAAAATATATATATAAAAAAATACAGATGAAAGACTGAAAAAAAAAAAAAAAATGTGCCTCACCAAAGCGGCATAGCTGCAAAAGTGTTGAAAAAAAAATTTTGGATGTAGCACCTTTTTTTTTTTTTTTT